>NC_053156.1:174153512-174453512 GCF_016835505.1 Polypterus senegalus
TGCAATAGGCACAACCCATAATCTCCCCCCTATAATTTCCTTTCAATTGATAATTATTTTTTCTTGTTTTACTCTAAGTTTGAGCCAACGGGGATGAGGCCTGTAGTTGTTGTTAATTCGGCAGGTGCACTTCCAATTATTGCAATCATTTGAGCTTCTGCAAATGGAGCTGCTGCAACCTTAGTTGTTTGCTGTGACATTGGTTGAGTTAAATTATATCATGCAGTGGCTGTCCTCCAGTGAAGTTTTTATATGGTGGAAGTAGGCCATTTTTATTTTTGGTCTGAGTCTTTGTAAGTGAAAATTGGACAGTGTAAAGCAATTGATACTGTATATGTGAGAAATTTAATCTTTGTTTTAATTGATTCAGTTCATCCTTGTACTAGGAACGTTCAAAAAGTTTTGTCACTTATTTTTAACTCTATTTATTAAGAGTTTCAAAAACAAATTACATCACTTTTCTACATAGTCACCTTCATTTACGATGCAATTTTCCCAGCGTTGTACTAACTTTTTAATGCCCAATTACTACTTTCACCTTCACCGTCTCCAAAGAAAATATGAAAGTGCAGAAACTTTTTGAACGTCCCTTATAGTTATTGCCCTTTTTGTAGTATTTAGTAATTATTATTTGTTTGCACTCTCTTCTATCCCTCATAGATTGTTTCCACAGTTTTCCTTTCTATTTTCAATGCAGATATATTTCTTATATTTTTCAGTTAGGTATTTCCTTTTCTAGCTATTTCTCATTTTGATTGGATATTTACCTCATGTTTGCATTCTTTTTGTTAGGTAAGTACTAGTTTTATCCTTTCATAGCATTAAGCACTTCAATCATGTCACCAATTAATCACCTTTTGTTTAAACTGAAAAGGATCAGCTGTTTTAATCTTTTCTCATAACTTATCGCCTGTTGTCCTGGAATCAGCTTAGCCACTCTTCTCTGGACTTTTGTTTAGCGCTTCTGTATATTTTTTGTAGCCTTGAGACAATCTGTACACAGTAGTCCAACTGAGACATTTAACTTGTACTGCAAACATCATGCTATGTAACCTAAAATTCTTATAACCTAAAATTCTATTAGACTTCTTAATGGATTCAGAACACTGTCTGGAAGTTGATAGTGTCATGTCCACTATGACTCCTAAATCCTTCTCATACGTTGAAATTTCAATTTTCACACCTCCCATTATGTATTTAAATCTAACATTTTTCTTTCCAATGGTTAATAAATTTTATTTATTTAGATTAAATTTCATCTGCCACAAATCTGTGCAACCCTGTATGTTGTCCAAGTCCCTCTGTAATGATTCAATGGATTCTATATTATCTGCTAATCCTCCATGCCTGGCATCACCTGCAAACCTAACCACCTTGTTATTTATATTATATATTTTACAAATACTAGTGGTCCCAGCACTGATCATTGTGGGACAACACATGATTCTGATAAGGTTCCTCTCACCAAAACCTTCTGTCTTGTGTTTTAGCCAATGTTCTACCCATCTACACCCTATTGTCAGCGTGATCGGTCATCAAGGTAAAATAATAATGGAGAGCCTACACAGCCCACTTAATCACCAAACACTTCCTTCTCAACTGTTGAATAATTACGCTCCCGCGGAAGCAATTTCCTACTCAAAAATGTGATAGGGTGCTCTTCACAATCAAAAACCTGAGACATGACAGCGCCTAAACCAAACACACTAGCGTACGTCTGTAGAACAAAATCTTTAGAGAAGTCAGGATTCTACAAAACTGGGTAATAAGACAAAGCAGTTTTCAAATCACAGAAGAATTGTTCACAATCGTCCAACCAGATAACAGGGTGGTTCTTCCTGCCCCTCGTAAGATAGGAAAGAGGAGCTGCCCTATTCACAAAATCAAGGATGAACATCCTATTATAACCGGCAACCCCCAGAAATGCTAGAACCTGTTTCTGTGTCTCCGGACATGGGTAAGCAAGCTCATCCACTCTTTTTAGTTGAGGTCGAACCAACTGCCTGCACTTAGAATAACCCAGGTAATGAGTCTCAGCGATACCAAACCTACATTTCTTAGGGTTAGCTATCATACCAGCCTGCCTCAAGCTGTCAAGAACAGCCTGAAGCTGTTCCAAATGCGTGTGCCAATCATTACTGAAGATCACATTACAGCTGTGGATCATGACATCATTGAGGTATGCACCGGAATATTCAGAATGAGGATGCAAGATCTGATTCATCATATGCTGGAAAGTTAGAGGTGCGCCATGGAGACCAAATGGGAGTCTAGTAAATTAATCAGTTTTCAAGAAACAGAAACTTTTTTTCGAATACAGCATAAGAATAAAGCAAAGGATGTCTGGAGGAAGAGAGACAAGGCAGTGAGACACTAGGATAGCTGAGGTATGGTCTTTTAAATGTTCAAAGCCACATGTACATGAAGAACACGCAGCATGGCAGCAGGCAGGAGGCTAGCAGTTGATCCACAAAGAGGAGATGAAAAGCTGTATTTGTTTTCCATTGTATCACTGTTTAAGAGGGGGTTTCAGAGGAACGGCCATGTCCTCTTGGGGCCACATCCACCATGTTCACACTATACTCTGAACTCCCATTTATTTTAGTTTGATGTCAAATCTCTCATGTGGGACCTTATCAAATGCTTTCTGAAATTTAAAGTAAATAATATCATGTGTACCACTCTGATCACATCCTTTTCTTACTCCCACATACACTTCACTTTCAATTACATTTTATTTGTAGAATGGAGTCACTTAGAACTCAATTTTGAAACACTTTAGGTGTTACTGTGCTGCCTGGAGGCTAAGAGGAATACTAGAAAGAATAGGAACAAGAGATGAAACATAGTCCAAGTCAGAAATAGGTTAAAGTCAAAAGGATGTTAATACAAATGCCAAAGCCTGAACAGACACAGAAAGTTGAAGTTAGAATTATTAGATCAAAATGTGGCTCTCAAAATGGAGGAAACATAAATAGCTGGACAATTGAAATCAGTTTTTTTTCTTTTAAATAACTTTTTAAAATGTAATGCTCATAACAGTATTACAGTATTCTTTTTTTCTTTTATTTAATTGTTGTTTTTTAATGTTTTATAAATATTGTTATTGATGTTTTTCTTGTCTGTTATTTCTTAATGAGTATTTGGTTTGAATTATTATTTTATGTTAATATTTATGTGACCTTAGCTGTGCTACTTTAAGAGCTCAGCCCACCATAAAAAGGTTGCTGTAGCATTAGCTTCAACTTCTATTTTACGATAGTCTTTTTGAATTTTGGATTGTGTAAGTGCTCTCTTTTTCTGATACTTTGTTTATAAACTTTGGCTTTGTTTAGAGGCATACGATTTCTGGGATTGTGAGCTGGTTTTGCTTGCTGTGGTTTGCATTTTTGGCATGCCTCTTTTGAATTGTTTTTTTGCTTTTGTCTTTGCTTCTTTTTTCTGATTATGTTTTGTTAATAAATCTCTGGAATTTAAATATTTGTTTTTGGTATGTTTCTATATTTTCTATGGTTCAGCTCTTCCATTTTTGAGGTTTTGGAACATTTAGTGGTTTTTGTTGGGAACGCTGGAAACCTGCTTCCTTGCTGATTTTTTGTAAGGCTCGATTTGATTTCTCAGCTTTAATTGAATCTCAAGGCTAGATTGTGGTGGCAAACTCTCATTCTTTATGAATCAGACTTACAACAACTTGGATTTACTGTTGAATGGTTTTGTGGCCCTTACTAGTTAGTTCCACAGATGTTTAAGCTTTTTTTCTTAGGTGTAACGCAAATAATTTGAGAGAGCGACATCAACAGATTTAGAGATGGAAGTGCAAAAAATCAAGGTTTTTTTTTACATTGATGTAGATTACTCAGTGGTTAATTTGTGCTAGAGCCCAGCTCCTGACCCTCTGATTTTGAGCCCTCTGTACTCAAAGACCTCCACATGCATTCCAAATCCCCCAAATCTAAATAAAATGTCTGTTTTAATATTTTACAATGTTTAAATAACACGAATGTTTACCTCACAGACTTTATTTAACTTTATAAAATTAGCCCAGTTAATGTTATGCCTATTGCTTTTTGATTGTTGAAATGAAAAAGAAAAAAACAACTGAATTTGCACAAATTGAAATAAATCATCAGGGCAGTATAATTTTTTTTTTAAAGCTATTTCTGGTGCAGCAGGTGTGGATGCTGACATGGAGGCTGAGCAATAAAAGAACTGGGAGTGAGGGAAGGGAAATAACAATGCATCAGAGGAGTCTGAGGAGAGCAAAAATATCTATTACACAGAGTTGGGAACCTGGAACAATTAAGGACTGCAAAATATCCAACATTAACAGTGCTCTGCTCCAGAGGCCAAATTACTGTTATCGTCACACAGACATTCCATCTCTAGGCAGTCATTATTAGCTTTGACACCTCATGATTTACAAATTAAGCACAGAGATTATCTAATGTTATATGCTCTGCTTGCCAAATTTCCCCCTTGAGACAAAGTTCTGTCTATTTATCCATCTATGTGTCTATCTATCTGTCTGTCTATAATGGGATTGCTCTTGTTGTTCTAGACATAGAAATACAAGGTAAAACCTTATCTTATACACCTGACAGCAGAGCGTTAAAACTGAAAACAAAATTCAAATCAGCATGGCATACTCTCTTCCTGTAGGTTAAAAAACGTACAGAAAGTTTGACTGAGACTCATTTCTTCTGTGTTCTTAATGTATCTCATTCATTTCCTGTTGTCTTCCCATCTGGGTAATTAATTTTTGGGAAAAAGTGTTTTGTTCTAACTGTGAATTACAAAGGGTGGAATGTTTTTGAATGCTGAGCCTGAGCCACCTACAAAATAATATCATTGTATAGAGGGATGTTGTGTTTAAAGCTGTTGTTGTACATTTGTATTTGAAGCTAATGATAGGTATACATAGTGTGGGGAACAGAACCGGTCACAGACAGGCGTACACCGCTGGTTTGCACCCAAACACACATTTATTCATAATATTATATACAAAATACCACACACAACCCAGTGCCCCAGCACCAATCACCTTCAAGTCCAGGCTTTACACAATACCTGTCTCTTCACCGCCTCCACTCCTCTCTTCCAGGCTTCTTCCTCTTCCACCCGAATCCAGCTATCGAATGGAGGGAGGCGGCCCCTTTTATGTCCACCCGGACGTGCTCCAGGTGCCTCCCAATGAGCTTCTGCCGGCACTCCCTGGTGTGTCGGAAGTGCCGGCCATGCACCCTGAAGCACTTTTGGAGTCCCTGGTCTTTGTCCCGCCAGCACTTCTGGGTGTGGTGGAAGTGCTGAGGACCAGGGCTCTTCAGGCATCTGGGTGCCCCCTGGAGGTGACCACAGACCCCTATAGGGTTGAGCTTCCATGATCCTTTCCCGTCGTCTCCATAGCCACCAGGACGGTCACCCACTCATGGTCATAATCCCTCCTTTGGTCCTTCCGGGCATCCTGGCTGCATACAGTTTTATTAGATACATACACAACAAAGCTTCTTATAAATAATAAGCAATGTAAAAGGTTTTGAAGGACATTCCTACTTAAATGATTTGTATTATATGAAAGACCTAAAAATGTGTCCCTTGTGTAATTTTCCATGGCCATGGGAAAGGCAATGTATAAATAGCATGTGCCAAAAGGGAATAACACAAAACTCAACATTTATTGCAGATCTCCTAATGTTTCAATAGATAGTTTACTGAAACTGATAGATGCACTGCTGTTTTGTGAGCAGCAACATTCTTGCAGGCATTTTATTTTATTACGCATACAAAAATATATTCTCAAACCTGCATAATTTATTTGAAGGTTGCAGGACGGCCAATGTTTATTGTGGCAATACTGGAGTTTGTAGTGAAAAGGGCTTCATTCAAATGGGCCAGTTTGTAAGCCGATAATTAATCTAACACACACATCTTTGGAAGTTTGATAAAAATGGTATTACCTTAGTTATTTGGAAATACTACACACCTTCTACTGCATCCCAATGTATTTACTAATGGTTCACTTTAGCTTTTCGCTGAAGAAGATGGCATTCTAGCAGACATAGGCATGCACACCCAAGGAAAGGCTGAATGTTATGGAAACACTAGACAACAATGAACTCATAAAAAGATTTTTGTTTTACATTATGTGATCAATCCATTCATATTTATAAGCCATGTGCTATCAGAAGAAATGAAAGCGTTGTAAACATTGTGTTTTGGCCACAGGGAAAAGGCAGTTTTGCAATGGTGATGTATCGGGTATATCACAACCAAGTATTTCCTGAATTTTGCACCAACCTTTGAATGTCTTTATAACATGTGAGTTAATATGCTGATTATACATTTGCCCACCACTCCACGTGAGGTAATGTTAAAGCAAGCTGCATTCATGCAAATTGGCATGCATAAAAAAAGTCATTGCTCCAAGTATGGATAAGCATGCACTATGTGAATAGCATTGATATCACAGTATCAACACACTGGTGGTTATGAAAGTAAACTGTATTCTTGTAGAAAGCATTTAAGCCTGTATATAAGAGGGGCAGGATTTGTGATTGCAGTGAAATGTTACACAGGCATGCTGAGCTTTGCATTCCATGAACCCCTGGAACATTCCCATTATATTCTACAGGTTCAAAAAGGCAGGCAGAGACTTCAGGGCATTATTTATAAATAAAGCCTCACAGAAAATAAGTGGAGATCACTGAGAAAGACAGACATGTCATGTGACTCTGGAAGCAAATACAAGAGTGCAAGAGGGAACACAATTTCAGTAATAGTGCAGGAATAACCATGGCTAGTTTCAGTATAACTGTTACATTATGAGCTTTTCCCATGGCCATAACAGTAGGAATGTGAATCTTCTGAAGTACAGCTGTGGATCATTCATTGTTAAATAAACATCACCATTGTTAAATAACTAGGGGGCTTTGACCCCTTTTCGCTTTGTTTGCCAACCCCCGGACAGGCGCAACGCGCAATCCATTTTGCAGCTCAGCGGCTTGCGTATGGGGATGCAGATATACAATTTAAACAGATTGTTATTTTCATGGGGATTGTTACATATGCATAATAGAATAAACTATTTTACATTCAACGAGTAATTAACCATATTAAAAAATAGTAAAACGTAATAATTTGAAAATAATTTTTGTTTTTCATTGCGTTATATGATTTTGTTCTGTTTGGATTTGAAATTAACACGCAAATACTTTTTAAACTTACACTTTTACTGTAAAACATTTTTTTTAATTCAGTTTTCAACAATATCAAATTGATTCTGTGTTTGAACTTGCATCGTGACAATGCAATGTATAACTGCCCATGAGTGAATTTTGTTTCTTTCTCTCTAATAAATAAACCAGCTTTTTCAAATGTTTGTCTCTGTGATTTGTTAATTGTCTTTGCAAAAGCTGTTCTAACGGGAAACTGTTAATGTTTTAATATGAATGGCATATCAAGATCTCCTTTGGAGTCTAATGTTATCTGCGGGAGACGTACTACATTACCTTTCTTGGATACATCCTTCTTTCAACAGTAATTTGGTCGGTGGAAGACCATACAGTGTTAACGGTTGTAGATTTTCTTCAGGATATTGTAAGGTAATGTTTTCATCTTCTGCACGATCACCACCAACTGTTTCAGCATAGTCTATTGATACGCATTTAACCAATTTGCCTTATAACCGATCAACAATTTTTGACTTCATTGTTTCTTGGTGCTAGGATTGCCCATGTACTCATTACTTCTGTTGATAACCCTTCAGGATGAAATTCTTCAATAAGATTTGGACATAATAAGTCTTCTTTTATTGAGAACTTAAAGTGAAGAAAATTTATAAGAACTAAGAGAGTAGGATCTGTGTCTGTCAAAAGCATTCACACAAATGAGAGATGAGAGGGCCATGTGCGTGGTTGAAAATGATTGAGAGAAGGGCGTGACTCTCATCTCGCGGGACTTGAAATTATCTCTTTCAACAAGTCTTGTCTCAGGATTTCCTTTTATAATAGAGATACATTATCAGGCTTAACACTCATTCAGTATGTGTTGGCATTTCCATCTTTGTGCTTGTTACAGCATTATTAATGCTATTGGAAAATGGGAACAATTATGTGCAGCTTAGCGCACTATCCTACCTTATTATGTTTTTTTTCTCCTTGTACTACGACTACTACTTTGAATACTATTATTATTATTATTATTATCTTTGTGGTGAAGTCTCAGCGTTAGTATCAGAAAACTATAATATGTCATCTTGAGTGTTAATTTGTGATATGGGGATGCCAAAGAGTCATTGACATCATTCGTTCTCAGATGTTGCCCCTTACTCTTCTCTCAGACTGGGAGTAGAACACTTCCTAATGTCTTTTCATGTCCACCTCTGAGATAGGACAAATTTTTATCTTAGTCAAACTTTTAGTGCAATTCCTAGGAGTAATATTGTGATCTTTGATAAATGCAAGCCCTGGTGCAGCATATTTTAAAAACTTGTATGTGTGAATTCTTGGGATTTTACCTACAAATTTCTTAGTTGAGATAATTAACTTTCCTGCTGCACTAAGACTGCTACAAATTGCATGCCTTTGATATACATGTACTGTATTACTAATGGAAGAATCCAATATCAGCTGTGAATTTAAACAAAACATTTGTTGTTTCAAATGGAAATTATGTATCTTTGGTATAGTAATTAGAATTTAAAAGGATCATATATTTTCTTATGCACTGAACATTTATTAAAAACTAATTTCACACTGTGACCTAAACATCTTCTTTATAAATGTACATAATCAGTGATGCATCTCATAATTCATTCCATCTCAACAACACATTCCAAATTGAGGAAAAAGCATGTTTAAAGATGTATAATTATATAATGCAGAGTAGTGTCAGTGAGTGATTGCAAGAATAAAGAATAAAATAAACATGAAAACAATGTGATTTGCTCCTTAGTTTGGTCTGCATCTACAACAGTGTAAATCTGTATATTTTTTGAGTCTATTGTCTTTTGCTTGTAAATTTCATTTGCACACACCAATTTATTATGTTCCTTGTTTTTCCTTCTAGGTTTCACATTATGGTCAGATTGGTACTAGGGTGTCTTAAATGTCTTTTGGCCATACAAAAGCTGAGAGTTCATGGCAAGTTAATTCTGAAATACAACAATTAAACAGCAGGAACCACTGCTCTCCAACAGACCAGACACCAGTCAAGTTTAATAAATTATTTCATCCTCTAGTTTATCTACACCAGTGGCTTTTTTCTCAGACCCTCAAATTGAGCTTCTTTATAACAACCTCCAAATAATTCTTCATCATCTTTATTACAGTTTTACAGTTTTCATATTAATTTTCTCTATTATAGTTTGCCAAGTAGCCTTTTGGAATAAGATCTGCCCACATATAGATTCTAGTGATCTTTACTGACAAACCCATTGTTTTACTACTAATTGTACCTTGAGTCATCTCTGTAGGTTTAAGTGTGTCTAGTTGCATAGAAATTGACTTCAATCTAAAGCATTATTTTGAATGACAAACAGCATAGGGACACGCCAAAAGAATGTCAGAAATTTGTAAAATAGAGAGCTGAAAACTGCATCAAAGCACTTTTCAGATGATTTTGTTCTCTTGGTCAAATGTAAGTATGATTTCCTGTGAGAACGGAAGTGCTCTAGATAGATAGATAGATAGATAGATAGATAGATAGATAGATAGATAGATAGATAGATAGATAGATAGATACTTTATTAATCCCCAAGGGGAAATTCACATACTCCAGCAGCAGCTTCCTCACCAGTTTGTCCAGGCGTGAGGCATCCCTCTTCTGTATGCTGCCTCCCCAGCACACCACTGCGTAGAAAAGGGTGTTCGCCTCAACTGTCTGATAGAACATCTGCAGCATCTAATTACAGATGTTGAAGGATGCCAGCCTTCTAAGGAGGTATAGTCGACTCTGTCCTCTCTTGCACAGAGCATCAGTATTGGCAGTCCAGTCCAGTTGTGGTGAAGCAGCAGCCGCTCCATGGTCTTCATCACATGTGACGTCAGGGCGACAGGCCTGAAGTCATTCAGCTGACCAGGACATGATACCTTTGGAACTGGGGTGATGCAAGATGTTTTCCAAAGCCTCGGGACTCTTCCCTGTTCCAGACTCAGGTTGAAGATGCGCTGTTGAGGACTCCACAGCTCCAACGCACAGGCCTTTAACAGTTGTGGCGATACTCCATCTCGACCTACTGCTATGCTGGCACGAAGTCTCCTTAGCTCTCTGTTTACCTGGGCTGCTATAATTGTGGGTGGGGAGAAACTCTCTCCTATGCTGGTATCAGCAGAAGGATGGGTGGAGGATGCAGTACTCTGAGGAGAGAGTGAGAGTGGGTTAGGGTGGTCAAGGGCAGTGGCTCTATGATCAAAATGAAAATAGCCTCTACTAAATCTTGGGTAAAAGTAGCCCTCTCCAGGTGAAAGTGGAGTTGCTCATGCAGGTATTTGAGAGGGTACATTGAGATCTTAAAGTGGTTGTACTAAGAATGTTGTGCAGCATACCAATAGCTAAACTGGATGCACAGAATCATAAAGAGTTTACTGGGATATTTGCATGACTATTGTCATAGTTTTTAGGTACTAATCCAAAGAAGTGGAAAAGTAGGATTCTTTCACAGGTTTTGCAATACTCAATGTCCATAGCAGGGTGAAGAATTTTAAATCCAGGAGACCTTCAGAGAAGAGGAAAAAACAACAGGTAACCAATAAATAAATAAATACATAAGATTTTTAATAGTTTACTGAGAAAGTTGTTTCAAATTGAAATGGCAGGATTAGGTTACACAGCATGCTCCCTTCTTCAAAATCTAGATACAGGCCACTGGAGTGTCCCCACATAGTTCAACTGTGCACATATCAGATATAGTTATATTATATAACATGCATATACTAAGAAACAGTTTCTGTAGGCATATAATATCAAAATTCTGGAATCAACATAAGGATATTACTGTTTGTTTATGTATATAGATGACTGGTTCTTTTAATTTACTACTGGCAAATAGGCATCTTTTATCATGGGATTAAATAAGCTCTGAAAATAAAGCACATCAAATGAAAAACATGCTTTTTTTAACAAAACTTATTTTTAGGTACAGTTAAAAGTCAAAAGTTATTTTTCTGAGCATACAAATTTTAAGTCTCATTTCAGAGTTGTGGGTTCCAAGTTTGCAAGTATAGGCTAACTGCAAGGTCAGTGGGTGTGTAGTTATTTTCTTCATCAAATGTTTCTGTTATGAATTCAGAAGACAGTGCTCATAATTGAAAACAGACATACAAATTTGCCCTCTATGCTGGAAATCCTTTTAGTATATCTCAATGTTAAATACTGCCTTGATTTAACAAATTGTTGCCACGTATCAGATTCCAAAATGCTTCCCCAATAACCCAATTTTTTATTGTCAGTTTAGCCCTGGCTAATTATAATAGGGTTAGGATATCTCTGAAGATACAATAGCTGCCACTACTAAAATCAGAGACATCAGTTTGAAAATAAGCTGAAACGAGAACAAACTGGAAGATGTCAGTAGTACCTCGAAACAGCAGCAGAGTAAAAATCAGAGAGTCAGAGAGCAAGAAGAAATGCTAAAGCTAGAGACTGAATGGAAATTCTGAGAAGCAACAGTGGTGAGTAAACATGGCTGGATTAAAGTCTTATGCACAATTACAGTACTCAGGTGCTGTAATGACAATTGCCTAGCAACTAGACACACTGAACGTTTCATTATAGCTACAATATTCAATATCTTAAACTAAGGATGTTAGATAATTCTGCACAATTCTGTATGATTCAGGATTTAATGCTACTTGTGATTAAATATAGAAAGCAGTAATTCCAAATTTTTGTTTGTATTATTTGCATTAGTATATTTTAAAGTAAACATAAAATCTAGTATTTTGTTATAGTGTATTTTTTTCAATAACACTTTCTTCCCAAAATATTCTTATGTTAAGTCATTGTTCAGTCCTTAATGCTGTACAGAAGTGATTATAAATGTTAATAGGATAACCAATAGGTTGTGCTTAAGCTGTACAGCTACTGACTGATTCTAGGACTGCAGAATATGAGTTTTGAGGTAGGTGGTGATTTTTTTTTTCAGTTAAAGCAATAAATGATTAAAAAGTAGGAAGACAGAAGGGTTATAAATTTTGGAGGTGGCATCTGTGCCAATATTAGGAAGTACAGTAGTACTTTGAGATACGAGTGCCCCAACGTACGAGTTTTTTGAGATACGAGCCATCCCTAGGTTGATTTTTTGCCTTTCGTTACGAGCCAAAATTCTAAATACGAGCCATCAAAGAGCTTGCCGCCGCACATTCAGAGGAACTGACGATGGAGGAGTTGACGGAACTACAGACGCGGCAACATACGGAGGTTCTGCAGGAGATCAGTATCGCGGAGGAGGCAGAGGCAGAGGAGGTTACCTAATAAAGTGAGATAAAGGAAGTGTTTGCAATTTGGGAAAAAACTTTCGAACTTTAAAGAAAAGAAACACCCTGAAAAAGTTGCAACTGATAGTGCAGCGGCGCTATTTAATGACACTTGCCTAACGCTTGAGTTTATTTAAAAGATAACCCTGAAATAAATTGCAACAGATAGCGCAGCTGTGCTATTTAATGGCACTTGCCTAACACTTGAGTTTATTTAAAAGATAACCCTGAAATAAATTGCAACATTTAGTGCAGCAGGGCTATTTAATGACACTTGCCTAACAATTGACTTTATTAAAAAGAAACATCCTGAAAAAGTTACAACTGATCGTGCAGTGGCTCAATTTAATGACACTTGCCTAATGCTTGAGTTTATTTAAAAGATAACCCTGAAAAAAATTGCAACAGATAGCGCAGCCGCGCTATTTAATGACATTTGCCCAACAATTGATTTCATTGAAAAGAAACATCCTGAAAAAGTTAAAACTGATCGCGCAGCAGCTGTATTTAATGACACTTGCCTAACCCATTTTAAAAACATTCTGAAAGACAGGATGAAACAGACCTCATTGGACAGGTTTTTATCAAACACCTCTGCAGATGAAAGTGAGGAAGGTGCGGCGAAAAGGGCAAAAATCAGTGAATAACATTCAGTTATTCAGTTCAGCCTTTCTCCACCACATCCGTCAGCATCTTCAACTCGTCTGATCTCCAAGGTAAATGCTGTACATGATACTGTACTTAATAAAACGAGTTTATTGCAGCACATTCTATTGTATTGTGTTTTATACAATATTCCTTATTTATAAGTACATTTTTCTTATTTAAAAACATGTAACAAAAAAAAATGCAGTGTTTTTTGGGGGTCCAGAACGGATTAATGGCATTTCAATTCATTCAATGGGGAAAACTGATTTGAGATAAGAGCATTTTGACTTAAGAGCTCGGTCACAGAACGAATTGAACTCGTATCTCAAGGTATCACTGTACATGTATTTCATTACATAGAGAACAATAGATATATGGAATAATTTTCTAAGCAGTGTATTAGATATTCAGGGTGGGAATAGCCAGGATCCCCCCCAGGACCCCACAATATACACTATGAGTCAAATGTTTGGACTTACCAAATATTTTTATGTTTTGGATATCAAGATACCCTTACGCTGATTTAAAAATATAGGTAAGACATTACCAGTGTTTCTAATGGATATTACTGCTTGAAATGACAAGTTTTTAATTCATTATTCAAATATGACGGCCAAAAACCCATTTTCAACAGCCATTCCTTTAGTGTCATAAATGGTAAACTCATTTAGCTTATTCCTAATTAATTATGTAAAAATGCTAATTGGTTATTAGAAAAATCTTTGTAATTGTATTAGCACCGTTAAAATCCACTGCTCTATTCACTTGAGTTGCAAGGTACTAGCATTCCCAAAGTTCAGATGTGGATTCAGCTGAAGGTTATAACTAATAAATCATGTATAAATGCTGCAGGACAGACTGACATTATCCATTTTGCTATAGCTGGAATAAAGTTTCTTGGCTCTTAATATCATCTAAAGAGACTCAGTCCTCCTAACAGAGCATTTCTTTAGAATACAGCCTCTGTGCCTTATCTGATGAATTGACCACAAGCCAAGTTACATTCCAGAGATGGCTTTCCAAGGTACTATCTAAATGGCCAAACTTGAATAAAAAACCATAACTGTCATGATCAGGCTTCATTTTCGGGGTTTCTTTTGAAATATTTTATTGTCTTCGATGCCATTTTGAGGCTTTCCTTTTGCTGTCAATTTTGGATCCGTTGTTAAGGTCACATCCCAAGGTTCTAGGGGTGTGGCCTATGACGTTATGACCTGCTGTTCATCAGTGTGACAGGATAAAAGGTCAGCTAGGAGAGCATTTCCTTATCTCGTTTGTGGATACAATACCTTTAAAACAAAACTCTTAATTGCTACTGATTGTTTTGTGTCTTTCTTGACTTTGACTTTGATTTTTGCCTTTTGTCCGGGTTTCAGTTTCTGCTTTTATTTTTGATTGTTTTGTTTTGCTTTTACATGTATTTCCCAGTTCAGCTCTAAAAAAGTTGAACAAACAATTGGCTATCTTGATGGGCAAAACGTTGTTCCAATAGTCATCCAAAAAGGATGGCCTTATATACACTAAAGAAACCAATGGCAAGACTCTATTCCTTCCTTTAAAAAACCCTTAACCACCCCAGATCTTCTCTCTTCTCGTCAAACTCACTGCTCTCAACCTGGCCATAATTTTGGCTGCCCATAGCTGGACTGCATAGCCTTTAGGGTGTGACTGTAACAAACGATGGAACAATCCCTTTTACTCTGAAAGGCAACCAGAATGGACTGGAATTGTGGGAGACTTTCTGTAATGGTGTTGGATGAGAAGGTCATTAGTCCAAACCTTGCTGAGGAATAGAAAATGCATGAGTAGGGATAGACCATATGTTCGCCTTGCTAACTGATTGACTGATCACTAGCTGCCCAGCAGGCATAATTTTGCTTGATAATGATCCAATGGTAATGCTGCAATGATTTCTATATCGGAATACTACGGGGCTCTGCTCCCTGCGCTAGTCAACCCCCGTACAGGCCCTACGCGCTAGTCATTTCCCGGATCTGCCGCTTGTGACGAATCGTGCTGTGCTTCTGGATGAACATGAATATCAACTCTGTCTTTGATATCTCCATCTTTCGAAACTATTATCGCTTACAATTCATCACATGTTGGTTTATTATATATGCGAGCGTGATCTTTCGGATTCATTGGGAAATCCAAGAAAACTTCTTTGTCTTTTTCAGATAAATTTTGTGTAAAGTGTGATTCTTTTGGACGTATGGATTTGTATCCATTATTGGCTGGGGAATTTCAAATATGTCCGATCGTTTAACTCTTTCGACTCTATGTTGCATTGCTTCTCCGTAATCATAAATGTAAACCTGACTGAACTGTGGTTTCTCTGAAATTAAACTTGCAGTAGCTCTGTCATATCACCTCTGTCCATATATTTGATCTCTTTTCGCTGTTCCGTTAATTTCACCTAGTAATAATTTCTGTTTGTTAGTCCTAATGTGATCTTTACTATCAGTTTTTTGAGACTTTCAAATTTTAGTACTTTCATAATCTCTAACCAGGTCTGCATGTGTATTGCACCAACGTTTTTGAACCTCTTTACGATGTTCTACTTTGTCTTCTACTCTTTGTCTTTTCTTCTTCTACTGTTTGTCTTTTATTTCCACCCCCGCTTGGACCTGTTATTTTTTCAATTCATCTCTTGGCACAAAGTGTTGTCTTGTGGGACGTGAAATTATCTTTCTGAAAATGTTTCATCTAGTCTCTCTGAAAAAGTCTTGTCTCGTTCCAAGATTTTTTTTTATACAATTGAGAGATATTATTTATAATTCATAAATAATTCATCCCACATTAATGTTTATTTAATTGTGAAAATAGGTTCTAAGTATCTTAGTAGCCTTCTAAATAAGACTAGAAATACTCACTTGTGACATATTTAGAGTTTCTGATGTGCTGGTAAAACTACTTGTGAATATGATAATTTCATTTGGTATTATTAGTTAAGGTGTCACAGAGGTACATAATCACTTTAAAATCGCAGCATTTTCGAGTCATATTTTTCTAATAGAAAAAAAATCATGTACAGGGTATATAAAAAAAAAAATCCTACCAAGAGTAAATATGAGAAATGTAAGAGAGGTATTGTTGTTGCATGTACTGAGTGTGGTAAAGTTCTTAATTGCATTTCTAATCAACATGTCTCTGGCACCATGAAGAACAATAATTTATTCAAGTACCTAATTTCGTTCATTTTTATATTTTTCTGAAAAAAATCAGGGAATAAAACATATGGTTGTAGCACTGCACTAGAATATACTGTATGATCTCACCTGATACTTGTAATTCAATATTACTTTTCACAATTTCACAATGAACAGTATGAAAGTTACTACTGAAACATTTTTAAAGGAAATCTTAGCAGAATAAATGGACAATATGAATGGCTATTATCCACCGGAAATGAAAGGAAATTAATACGTGAAACTTTTACTTTGATCATTATAACTGCTGAAACAGCTGACCATTGAAGATGTGGCAGAGTTACAAAAGTAAATTGTTTATGTTTAGGGTGCATTGATTTAGTGAACTAATTGGAACATAGAAAAATTGTACATTTTCCTCTGTGTTTCAGAACTTCTCACCCACTGATTTGTGTCCACAATTGTTCCCCCACCTCACAAATACAGTGTCCATGTTAGGACATCATCATTATTCACTTCTTCTGCAGTCATCCAACATCAGTATTACTCCTTATCATTCATCATGCCATCAGTCATCAACACTCATTTTTTGCTCAGCAGGCAACAGCCTTCACTTTGTCCTTTTTAACAGAGTCAACCAGCAAGGTAAGTGACACAGAAGGCATGTGGAATGTAGATTAATAACATGTAATGGAGTCAATTGGTTTATTAAAGTATCAATTAAATACTTCCTGTTTGTTTGCATCATGATACCTGTATGATGTGGATAACAGAAAGAGCTATCATTATAAATAAAATTTGGATTTATTTACGCGTTTGCAAAAATAGAAGCAGTTGTGAGGTGAAAACTGGCTTCCTATCTCCTAAATACAACATATGTATGTGCAGAATTATTTCTCTACATATGAGTTACTGTGTTATACACAGGATTTATTACCTTATATTAATGACTTATTATTTTGAGATAAAATTACATTAAAAAAATAAGCAAACTGTGGTTCAGGGTTGGTTAATTATACAAGGGTTAGGGCTCTTAATTTCATCATGACTTCTGTCCTTAGCGACTCATTAGGAAAATGTTCACACCAAAGTCACTATATCTCTTACTGTGTTAATGAAGCATCGTATCATTAATCGCACATTTATTTTATTAGCTTGCAAAATACAGATAATGACTAGTGATACGTGTTACAGAGCAATACTGATGTTTGATGACTGGACAACTGAAAAATGATGATGTCCTAAAATGGACACAGTACACCTGGGGTTATGTCCTTTCTTTCTCTTCTAAAACACACCTATTCTTTCTTAAGAGTGCCTTATAGTAGCAATAAAATCATTACAAAAATTGTCATAACTGTTTATCACTAAAAACAAATCAGCAAACAAATTGTGATCTATTTGTAGGTGAGAAAGACTGTTTCAATGAGACTGTTATATAGCTCATTCGTAAATAATAAGTAAATTAATCAAGCTCTATCAGATTACAAGAAAAGTCTGAATGTATGCCTAAAACCACAACAGAATGTGAGTTTTGGAAACAAGACAATCAGCTTCATTAAACATGCTCTAAACTTGCACTGACCTTGTTAAAAATTCATTATATCAGCACAAGGCAGTCCACATGCATGAACTTGATTGTTATTTTTCAATTAAGCAGGACACTGCAAGCTAAAGGAGGATCTTCCTCCAGAGCCTGGAAGTTTCTCCTTACAGATTTTTTTTTCCAATAATCATCTTGCATTACATCAGAAGAAGAAGTAAGGCAAGCCTGACCACAAGGAATACACATACACATAAATGGCTTTCCCAGACATAACTGTAGTTATAGTAATTATTTCTATTGCTTTCAGTATGTGGGACTCAGACTAAATACTTTTGCAGAAAGCATGTGAGTTGTCTTACAGGCTTCAGAGCTAAACTATAAATGACAGGATTAGAGAAAGAATTTCAACTAGACAAGTTGTGTTTTATGTGATTTCATTAAGGAATCTAAGTGCATTTAAGATGAAAGATGAGTACATCAAAAAGAATTAGAACACTGTATTATTCTAATTTAGTTACATTGTCAATTCAAAGGATTTTTTTAAAGTAAATAAAAATACAACTTTTTGTATTGTATCTTTTTCCTTTTTGATCAGGTATGCATGTGCAATTAATTTTTCATTATACAAAATCTGTATAATACAGTAGAATAGATAAGTGTTTTATTTAAAGAATATTCCCTGAATCTGTGAGGTAGTAATGTTGACACATGCTACTATGGCACCCTAAACGTTATAACTATTTTATAAACAAATGAAGCAGTTTATGAAAGACATTATCATGATTATCAATGCATTAAAAACTCAACAGCACACAAATGTAGAAGAATAAAGGGTGCGTCTGAAGTCATATCCAAGAGAAATACTACCATTATAACACTCACACAACCAAGCCAAGTTTTAAACCCACATCTCTGGAGCTGTGAGTTAGATGTGGTAATCACAGTGACACCTTAATGTATCAGTATATTGTTAAGAAAAGGGTTAGAATGAAAACCTGTAGCCACCGTGGCCCTCCAGGACTGCAGTTGGGGACTCCTGTGTTAGGGGGTGTGCAGAAAATCAAGAATAATGACTACATATTAATATTTTAATTTCAGGTCTCTTTATTTTCAGTTCCCTGTTCAGCAGAGTAGATTGTTACTCCTTCAAATGAGTGATAATAAGGCTAATTATTGTCCCTGTAGCAGCATTTCAAGCATTGGTCTAACGACTTTGCCATAAAAACGCTATACCTCTGGCCAGGTGTTTATATTCTCTTAGGTCCACATAAAAAGAAGGGAGGTCCTCTCATCAGCTCTCTGACCTCTTAGGTTTGGTTGGTCTAAGTACATAGCTTGTCTTCTGGGGTATATCCATTGTGACACAATTTTGGTCTCCTCCTGAAAAGTGATCAGGACAGACTCTGGATCTTAATTCCATTCTGGGATATTTTGATTTTATTTCAAGCACTCTATTAATCCCCAAGGGGAAATTATCTTTTTGCATGACTTTTGGGAGTCACAATCAGCCATTATACAGCACCCCAGAGCAATTTTCAAGTTTAGGGCCTTTACTCAAGGGCCCAGTAGAACAGATGTGGTGAACTGTGGCAAATATGTATACATTTTTAATAATATTAAAAAGGCAAATTTATAAAGAGATAGTTATTGAGAACTGTAATTGCTTGGGCTAGCCTTACAAATAGCAGAGCACAAGAACAGTAGGTTTTGGATGTAATCATATAATATTTTTTAACACAAAAAAAATGTAATGAAGGACAAGTTTATCTAAAAATTTAGAAGCAGTAAGAATTTAAAGAAAACTCTGTGGTGGATAAATAAGAAACAAACAAAAAAAATTTTCAAAGGGAAAAACAGCTATACAAGGCATATAAGACTAATTACTCCAGTGCTAACCATAGAGCATGAGAACAATGGTTAGAAAACTGCATTAGGAAGGTTAAAAGGCACTTGGAGATAAATATTGCAGAAAAAGAGAGAGATGCCCAAAATATACTCTTTGCTATTTTAGAAGTAAAAGAACAGTCAACGAAGAGGTGAAGAGCATTACAAACAGTAAAAGTTAGCTAGAATGTACAAAGACTAAAATAGTAAATACTTAGAGCTTGCATTTGTCTGAAGTTTATATTTGTGAAGAAGATAAGAAACATTAATAAGATCCCAAAAGTGAGAACTAGAGAGAGAACTAGCACTACTAGAGGGATACTTAGTGATTTGGAGAGGGAGAAATACTGATTTTATTACAAAGTATATAGGCTGAAATTTAAAGAAATAACTAGGAGCAGATCACATTTTTCCTCAAGTGCTTAAGGATGTTAGTGAATACATATATGAGGGTGAGTCAAAAATTATTCACTCTCCTGCTGTAGAATTTATTTTAATCACCTTTCAGAAAAGACAAATACATCATTTTCTGACATAATCTCCCTGCTTTTCAGTACATTTTGTACATCTGACAACAAGTTTTTGTATACCTTCATTAAAAAATATTTCCGTCTGAGCTGTGAGCCATGAATGCACCACTGTCTTCACCTCTTCATCAGACATGAATTTTCATCCTCATAGCGCTTTTTTTAGGGGACCAGACAGGTTATATAGTCTGATGGGGCAAGAGAAGTACTATAGAGAGGATACTCTAACACCTCAAAAAAAGTTTTTGCAGAGCGTCAATAGTGTTGGCAGTGGTGTGCGGACATTCATTGTCATGCAAGAACACAATGCCCTTGTATAAACAGTCATTTGTGTTTTGTTCAAAGTTTAGGCCTTAACTCTTCAGTGGGCATCTCACTGTAATGAGCAAAGTTGATTGTTGAGCCTATTTCCTGATAATGTTTTAACACTGGCCATTGAGAATCGCAGAAAACTTTAAGGATTAATTTTCCAGTTGATGGTTGATTTTGAACTTTTTCTTGGTCGGCAATTGAGGATGCTTTCATTCCACACCCTGCCATTTACTCTCAGGCTCGTAGTGATAAATCCATGTCTCGTCACCAGTAATGATTCATTTTAAGAAACTTTCACCTACCTTAGAATATCAGTCCAAATTTTGTTTGCAGATATCCAAATGCTTCTCTCTGTGCTCTTCTGATTCTGTGAGTTGTTTTGGTACCCATCTCGCACAGACTTTTCGAAACCCAAGTCTGTCATGTATTATTGCATAGGAAGAGCCATGGCTGATCTGCAAATGATTTGCCACATCATCTACTGTTACTCATCTATTCAACAGAATCATTTCATGTGCACACTCAATGTTGTTATCAATCATGGACGTGGACAGGTGTCTGACTCCTTCTTCATGTCTGACACATGTGCAACCTTCCTTGAACTTCTCTATCCATTCATACACATTTCTTTGCGACAAAACACTTTCTCCATACTGTCCACAAAGTCTTCAATAAATATCAGCACCAGACACACCCTCAGACCACAAAAAACTGCACGCTGCTCTTCTGAATCACTGCACACTGCTCTTCTTTTGTGCAAATTACAAGTGCGGCAGCCATTGTTTCTCGCACCACAGTTACAACTGATCTGACATAACACATTCACACCTACACAGCAGTGGCTGGGGAGACAGTTGGCAGTGCTGCCAACAGAAGTTAATCCCATTGTATAAAAAGGGTGATCAAACTGATCCAAGTAACTATAGTAAGGTTAATGTGCATCATGGGTAATTTAATGTAAGCAATTATTGAGGAAAAGGTTGAGCATCACAGGTCAAAAACAGGTGTATTATCAAATAGCCAGCATAGCGTTCAAATGGGGAAAGTCATGTTTCACTAATATGCTGGAATTCTATTAGGGAGCATAAAAGCATACAACAAGTAAGGTTTATATGATATTTTCTGTTTCTCACTTCAGAATGCTTTTGATATTGTACCACATGAAAGGTTAATGATGAAAGCAAAAGAAGTGGGAATTCAAGGAGCCATGTGTAGGTGGGTACAAAATTGTTTCAAACAGAGGAAGCAAAGGGTTATGTTAAAGGAAACTTTTTCGAAAATAGGTGGTATCTTTCAGGAATAAGTAACAAGAGTCAGCTTTTTTTTAATATATATTAACAATCTAGATAAGAATATAAAGAACAAGCTGGTTAACTTTCCTGATGATATCAAACTAGCTGGAAGGGCAGATAATATAAAATTACCTAAATTGTCAGAAGGAACTGGACAGCATACAGACTTGGGAAGATTTATGACAGATAAAACTTAATATAAGTAAATGTAAAATATTTCATGTAGGAAGTAGGAAATAAGTTTTATTTACTCAATGTGAGTTCTGAAACTTGAAGGTAAATCTTATGAGAAGGATCCAGGAGCCTCAGGAGTCTAGGAATCTCCTCCAGTCATTCATAGGTCAAACGCATACTGCTGAATGATTTGACATGTATTATACGACACAAACAATGTGAGATTTTTTTCTAGGGTGTTTTTGATATTGCTTCCTGTTGTCCAGCGATGATCATCATAGGCTCCCACTCTATCAAAAACATTCCTATCTCAGTTCTCCATGAAAACACAACATTCAGAAATTTTCTAGGGCAACACTACAAACCAAATAGGGTAAGTAACATATTAAAAAATTATAATTTCCAGGTAGAGTATTCCTTCAAAGATTCTATATTCCAGAAGCTTTTTGTGTGAAGAAGTGCTTCCTGGCTTCAGCCTTTAATTTACTTTCCAAAAAGGGAAGATGACACATTAGACATAGCAAATGAAAAGGCAGTTATTTCACATACCAGGAGTTGAACCTCAGATCCTGAATGAAAACCAGAAACCTTAACTGCTGGTCTGTATAATTTTGTATACATTAGTACATCTAAAATGAAGCAAAGGCACACAAAGATTGTGTGTGGGGTACTTTGGGAAAACACCTCACAGGTTTACATTTAAAATAAAAAATGTAAGATCTTGGCTCAATCGTTGTGCGATGCAATTGAAGGACAAAATATCAAATTACATAACATGTCTTTATATATAGAATTCCATATATCTTGTATGTAAGAAAAAGATCACTTGAGAACAAAATAACTTGGGCGTTTAATATTATTAAAATGAACTTACCATTAATCATCAAATAAGAAAGTAATATGTCAAACAAAGGAATCTGGAGTACATGAAAGGAGGTTGTGTGGGATGACACATTTCTTATAAAGTCTAAATTGTGTCTTTGCATTTTGTAAGCAGCTTGTAAATCTTAAAGCTATGTATTGACTAATGCATTCTAATGACTTTTTAAAAGTATTTCTCACTCAGCAGTAAGTAAGGAAATTTCAGCTGATCATCTTTTTTTATTCATTTAATGTTTAATGGCACAGTCTACAACAGGAAGCTACAGTTTGTTGTATTATATTATATTAGTGAATAATTAAAAACACTTTGCAGGGAAATATTATGAAATTTCTTAAGTTTTATTTTTTCCTCCAAATTCCCTGTTGTTAAGGTATTCTGTTTAGTTTTTATGTATATGCAACAATGTGGTTTTGGAATCATTGGACTATAAGTTAACACAATATAAAGTCAGTCATTCAGTCATTTTCTAACCCACATAGTAATTAACAGGGTTTCAGGGGCGTTCAGGAGTATAGGGCACCAGTCCATCAACTGGGCAAACACATACATCTACTCTCACCAAGCATACACCATGGCTAATTTAACATTGCCAATCCAACTAATTTGCATGTCTTTGGACTGTGGGAGAAAACTAGGGCAACCCAGAGGAAATCTAGTCAAACAGAAGACTAGGAGAACATGCAGGAAGGACTTGGAACACAATCCATGGTCCACTTACTGCGAGGCAGCAGTGCCATTGTGCATCCCACAATATAAATTTGAAATAGGAATTGAAGCTTACAGTATTTTGAATAAAAATATTGGTGAGAGCCAAATACAGTTTGCAGCTTCTAAACTAGAATGGAAATTGCTTCTTTCAGATGAATGGAAAAGGAAAGCCAAAACAGCTCTACAATACAACTCTGGTGCTGGGCAAAATCTATGAATGATAAGTATTTAGCAATGTGGAGATTACCCAAGTAAGGGTCAGATTTCCAGAGAATGGAGGCTGCCTTATGAAAAGAACAAGGCCCTACGTAGCCCAGACAAAAATACACAAGTTAGAAAATGTACGCATGGCGTATCATTCAGATGGGCTTGAGAACTGTGTGGTGAATGTCTTATTGATCTGTGCTTTAATTTTTTGACTATGGTTTCTGCTTATTGTTTTATCTTTTGTTGACAGATCATTGGTTTTGAACTTTGGCCCAGCTTTTGACATCTTTCTTCTGGTTGCTATTTCATTAGCTGCCTCCTCCGGATAGCTTAAAAGTTAGGACCTTACTTGTGGAAGGAGTACCCATCATGCTTCAACATTTAATGAAGATCAAAGGTGCTGCACAATCACATTCCCATTGGCATTCACATTGTGCAAGAAGCATTATACTTTTAAATCTGCTTTATTTTTTTCATATCACTGTGATAACATTTAACAGAACATTGCTGGAACTTTGGCAGTCAGGGAAGCAGAAACCTGGGTGTAGGAGGAGTATGGAGATACCATGCAAAGCAACTATCGAATGGGCTAAAAGAGGTTCTTGCAGACCATCAGGCAACTCAGAAAGGGAAGGCATGGCTTCAACCAGGCTGTTCTCACCAAGGGTGGAAAAGTGTAGATCTGGACTGAGGATGTTGTCTGGCGGTGGAAGGATCACTCTGAGGAACTTCTAAACCCAATAAGCACACACTCTGTGGAGGCAGCAGAGTCAGAAAGTGATAGGGAGGCAATGCTCATTTCTCTGAGGAGGTAATGGAGGTAGTTAAGTAACTCTACAGTGGCCAGGCTCCAGGGTTAGATGAGATCCACCCAGAAATGCCGAAGGCTCTGGACATTGCTGGGCCTTCATGGTTAACACGGCTTTTAAAGTGTTGTGTGGTCAAAGGAAGCTGTGGTCCCCATTTTCAAAAAGGGGCACAGGAGGTTGTGCTCCAGCTATCTGGGATCACTCTCCACAGCCTCCCTGGAAAAGCTTATGAACCAGCTCGCTACCTCATGATGATCCTGGTGGAGGCATGGGAGTACTCCCAATTGGTCTATATGTGTTTTGTGGACTTAGAGAAAGAATATGACCATGTTCCCCAGGGGGTTCTATGGGGGGTGCTTGTAGAGTATAGAGTATAAGGCTCCAGAGTCCTTAATAAGGCCTATTTGGTCCCTGTTCACAGTTCACAGAGCTGTGTCTGCATAGTCAGAAAAACTTCAGCACCATTTCCAATGGGTGTGGGCCATCGCTAAGGCTGTGGTTTGTCTCCTATTCTGTTTGTGATTTTCATTGACAGGATGTCAAGGTGCAGTCAGGAAGGGGGGTGTCCAATTTGGTGGTCTTAAAATTGTGCCACTGCTTTTGTTATAGTTTGTAATTGCGTATGAAGCTGCAGGGTTGAGGATCAGTATCTCCAAATCTGAAAGCATAATACTCAGTAGGAAAAAGGTGGACTGTACACTCCATATCGCAGGAGAGATTACTGCCTCAAGTGGTGGACTTTAAGCACAATGGGGTCTTTTTCATGAGATGAGGGAAAAGAGATGGCAAAATCAACAGACAGACAGGGATGACAAGCACAGTTATACACTCACTATACTGATCTGTAGTGTTGAAAAAGGAGCTGAGTCAGAAGACGAAGCACTCGATTTACTAGTTGATCTACAGTATCTACATAACTACAGTACATCTATGGTCATGAGCTTTGGGTACTGACTGAAAGAATGAAAGTGCAGGTAAAAGCGGCTGACATAAGCTTTCTCCAAAAGATGGCTGGGCTCGCCCTTAGAGATATGTTGAGAGTCACAGACATCTGAGAGAGGCTCAGAGTAGACCCACTGACTCTCCTCATCAAGATGAGTAAGTTGAGGTGGTTCAGGTATCTGATATGGATGCCTCCCGGATGTTTCCCAGTGGAAGTTTTACGGGTACAACCAGCTGGGAGGAGACCATGGGGAAGACCCATTGGCTGCTGGGAGGATTACAGCTCCCAAATGGCCAGGGAATGCCTTGAGATCCCATAGTGGGCAAGTGTGGCTGGGGAAAGGGACATATGGGCCTCACTGATAAGACTGTTGCCTACATGACTCAGTTTTCAGATAAGTGGTGTAAAATGAATGAATGAATGATTGAATGTTGCTGTAATCGTTTCATAACAAATTACTCACTGCACCATCTATCCTTGAGGTCGAGACGCTCAAACTGGAAGCAAATACACAAATTTAAAAAAACAAAAATGGCACCAGCCATGTACATGCCAAAATAAGATGTATAAAGCCTGCTACTTTCAATAGCTACAATAAAACAAACAGACAAACAAAAGTTAGTTCTTTTCTTGGAATATGCATATTTGGGGCAAACAGAAAGTACTCATTTGGAAAGGTAGTCCAAAAACTTTCATCTACATCATGATGGAATTAAAAGGCTGTTCTATATTATTGGTCCATGGAGCTTGGAGTCGGGAGGTGAATTAGGGTAGGGAAGTCGTGCTGCAAGAATATTGATAGAATAGGAGAGACAATGAGCAGTACTTTTTAGAGACTACTTGAGGTGTTTGAGAGACTGTGGTTTTTAACAGTGGGTAACTGGGCAAGCAACCCCATCTAACAGACTGTGACCTGAACATGTATAGTAAAGCCCAGGAAGATAACCAAAGTTTGCTTTAGGTACTTCATATATTATCTCTTTTATAATGTGTTCATTGTGTCCCTTGAATAAATAAACCATTCTTTTTTTAAATTAAACTAGACATTTTACTTTTTGTTCCTGGTCACATACAGTATGTGTGCCCAATCACAAAAACATAATATACTATGGGGTACTTTAAAAAGTACATTTTCAACAGTTTAGTACTATAAAATATTTATTGCTTAGTCATGTGGATTTTTATAAGGCTAATTTTGATTGTGGTGCTTGAGCAGGCCAACTACACATTGAATTTTCCATTATTTACAAATCATTGAAAAAACATTTGCCTACTGATTTTTGAAAGAGAAACTTCTGTTCATTTGACTGATTTATTTTTTCCTCACCAAAACGCTGGCTCTTAAACATCCTCTGTTGTCTCAAGACAAGAGATTAGCTTGCCTGCTGTAGTTCCTCACATGCTGTGGCTATCATATGGTAAAATGATTCCCAGTGACCATTAAGGGCCACAACAAAAAAAGAAAAAGAAAAACAGAAAAAAAAACCCAGCATGCTCCCTCTGGGCACATTTTATCAAACTTGTACATAGCAAAACAACAACAGTAAATTTTAAAAGAATTTCAGAGTTAATAAGTATTTCAGATGTTCCAGACGCTTTGTATTGTATATTTGTCAATTGGAACCACCAACATTACTCAGGTTTAGTGCATTAAAGTGTATCTTTGCAATTGCATGGCATGAAATAATTTATAATTCCTGTTTCATTCCTCTTAATTGTGTCACTAATTTACAGGCCTTAATGCAAGCCTTCTCTTGGCAAAATGAAGTGGAAGTTAAATCCAAGTGAAAAGTAAAAGAAAGGAATTCAATATTCAGAGAGAGAGAAGGATCAAGAAAATAAAGGAGACCAGATGGAGTGAAATAGGAGTAACTAAGGAGATACAGCGAAGGCTATGTCACATTAAACGACTTTAACAGTGATTTTTCAATTGTAGCTAATGTTTACATAATCTTAGCAAGTTAGAGGAAGTTGGTGAAGCCACTCAAATAATGTGATATGCTTTGTTTGTCTCATGTTTTAATTACCACAACAGAATGGAAAAAAGGACCAAGACTGTGGCTAAACACATCATACCTGTTAACCCCTAGACTCTGTTAGGCAACACATTTTTAGCTGTTACAAAAAGGAGCGAGCACAACTGCCCTGAAAGATGGTACGTTAGACATACCCAGAAATTTACAGTCATTTAAACTGGTATTCTCTGGCAACAAAAAATGCAATTGAAGATGGTAAGTCTGACATTTCCCATGATTAGAAGTTATATAATTTGACATCTGCTTAAGTGAGAATCAGGGACTGTAATTTTTTTCTTAATTTTACCTTACAACACTAGGCAGTGGGCAATTGGTGTAGAGGGTGCAGTTTCCTTCTTAAAATGATTAAGTATAAAATGAAAACTTAATTTTGTTTTTTTTATCAGGTGCTACAATGCTACTTGATAAATTGGTTGTTTTTCTTCAGTAAGGTAATTAATACCACACATAAAACTGGCTCACATTTTTGGTGTAAAATCAGCAAACACATGCTCAGTTATAAAACTAATCAACTGACTATGGGATAAGCATTCAAACTGGTTGATTAACTGTCATAGTCTAAAATAGATGGGTTCATGAAAATGCAGTTGTTGGACCACATATTGTATTCATTTCAGTGATAGAGGTATGCTGCTTAGATCCATTCATCCATCCATTTTCCAACCCGCTGAATCCGAACACAGGGGTCTGCTGGAGCCAATCCCAGCCAACACAGGGCAGGAACCCATCCTGGGCAGGGTGCCAATCCACCGCAGAACACACCAAGCACACACTAGGGCCAATTTAGAATCGCCAATCCACCGTGTCTTTGGACTGCGGGAGGAAACCCACACAGGCACGGAGAGCACATGCAAACTCTACGCAGTGAGGACCCGGGAAGCGAACCCGGGTTTCCTAACTGCGAGGCAGCAGCACTACCACTGCGCCACCGTGCCGCCCGTTATTAAAATATTAACTGGGATAACCTTGCAGATGGAGGAGCACAAGAGCAGGAGTTTTTATAAGTAATCAGTGACTGTTTTTTAACACAGCATGTTAAAGCACCAACATGGGGTGAAGCCTGTCTGGATTTAGTATTTTGTAATAATCAGGATAGAATTGAGGGTGTAGAGGTGATTGAACCACTAGGGTCAAGAGACCATAATGTAATACAATTCTCAGTATTTTGTAAAAGTGCAGATGCAAAGACTAAAATTGTTAAGTTGAACTTTGGTAGAGCTAGTTTTGAGCAGATGCGACAATGTCTAAGTAGGATACACTGGTATAAGCTTTTAAGTGTGGAGACAGTAGAGGAGCAGTGGAACAGGTTTAAAAATGTTTACATGTAATGCTGGACAGATACATACCTAAATTTGGAATTAATAGGAAACTAAAAAAAAAACTCCACAGTGGATTAATAAAGACTTAAAAAAGAAGTTGCAAAGGAAAAAACTGCTTTATAAGGCATATAAGACTAATGACTGCAAAGTGAATCGTAGAGTGTATGAGAACACGAGGGCAACCATTAAGACGGATATCAGGGAGGTTAAAAGACAGTTGGAGAGGAATATAGAAGACTAGCAAAATACCCGCGCTTCGCAGCAGAGAAGTAGTGTGTTAAAGAACTAATGAAAAAGAAAAGGAATCACTTTGAAAATAACGTAACATGATTGTCAATGTAATTGTTTTGTCACTGTTGTGAGTGATGAGTGTTGCTGTGATATATATATTGTCACAAAAACGAGACATAGACAGAAAAAGGTTTGGGGCAGCCACCCGTGTAATCTGGTTTCCTGGCTGCAAAAGTCGTTTTTGTCAAATTAACCAGCACTGAAGTGCATACAACGGAGTCCAAAACAATACTGAGGAAAAAGGGAAAAGGGGCAGGTTTTTAAAGGGGAAGACAGGAAGTGAGGTCATAAGGATCAAGCACATGGTCTTCAACCATTAGATCACAGCCGGGCGTTACATCAGAGGGGCCGGAGCTGGTGTGGTCGACTTCCATTGGCTCAGTCCCGGAAGTAATGTCAGGAGAGCCAGGTAGAATCCCCCGGGAATGGTCTACAGGCAAAGGAGAAAAAAAGAGTCAGTGTACTGCCACATCCCGGCATGCCTCTGAACTGCCTTCACTCAAGCCCTTTAGCTGCCTCCCACGTGCACGTGTGTGACAATATATATACATATATACATATATATATATATATATATACAGTATATATACACATGTATATATATATATATATATATATATATATATATATACACATACATCCACATATATTGTATATACATATATACATATATATATATATATATACATATCTACATATAGACACATACACTCACCTAAAGGATTATTAGGAACACCTGTTCAATTTCTCATTAATGCAATTATCTAATCAACCAATCACATGGCAGTTGCTTCAATGCATTTAGGGGTGTGGTCCTGGTCAAGACAATCTCCTGAACTCCAAACTGTATATATATATACCCACGCTTCGCAGCGGAGAAGTAGTGTGTTAAAGAAGTTATGAAAAAGAAAACGGAACATTTTAAAAATAACGTAACATGATTGTCAATATACAGTAATTGTTTTGTGAGTGTTATGAGTGTTGCTGTCATCAAGGATTTGATTATCATTATTTCTTTCAATCAGGTTCGTATTTGTAGGATGTGTTGTGTTCAAGTTACATTCCGTGTTTGTCAATCGTTGTAAAGATAACAGGTTTCATTCATCGATTCGTTTCTTACTGCATCAATAAACAGCTCGTCTTCCTCTTTATCTGAGACGTGACACACTGCATGCACAGGTTTTTTTTACACTGTCTTCCTTTAGCGGGATATTGACTTTTTCCACCGTAGTAGTTGCACTTATGAATATGCTTGTATGTGTCAGACGCTTCATATTTTTTTTCTGCCTTCTCAATTGTGTAATTCGGTTTTTGTTCAGCACTCTTTGGAACTGTTGCTTTTTGTCTGTGCACTGCGTCAGTTCACGTGAGCCACTCGGTGTACATGCATCGAAGGTTCCCAGCTGTGCTGGTGCCATGTCGTGCGATGCCCACGGCTGTATTTAATGTTAGCTAAGACCTGCCACTTAAAAGTTTCTCTCGCAGTTTCGCTGAGTTTGTGCCAAACACCACCCTGACCATCTCATCTTCGTCTGCATAAGCACAGTCCTTCACCCGTGAATATTTAGCGGCAGTGCTTCTATTGGATTGCCGCTGACGGACAGCCTTATATGGGCAGTCACTAAATTACATGGCCATCGAGCAGACGTCTATTATAGTATATGGACGAAAAAACAGGTTTCAGTTATGACCATTACGCGTAGAATTTTGAAATGAAACCTGCCCAACCTTTGTAAGTAAGCTGTAAGGAATGAGCCTGCCAAATTTCAGCCTTCTACCTACACAGGAAGTTGGAGAATTAGTGATGAGTCAGTGAGTCAGTGAGTGAGTGAGTGAGTCAGTGAGTGAGTGAGTGAGTGAGTCAGTGAGGGCTTTGCCTTTTATTAGTATAGATAAGGCAAAAGACCCTAAGAGATTCTTTCAGTAATTTAGTAGTAAAAGAACAGTCAAGGAAGAGGTCAAGTGCATCAGAAATAGTAAAGGGGAATTAAAAGATAACAGACAGTAAAATAGCGGATGCCCTAAACTTTAATTTTTCTGACGTGTTTACAAGTGAGTAAGTGGATAACCTCCCAGAGGTAAACGCAACTATTAAGGAGGTACTGAGTGTTTTGGAAATTGTAGAGGGAGAAGTGCTGCTCAGATTAAATAAGCTGAAATCAAGCAAATCACCAGGACCAGATAATATTTATCCTCGTGTTCTTGAGAAGGATAGTGAGTACATATATAAACCCTTGACACATATTTTTAGGAAGTCACTGCGCACTGGAGAGATTTCCGAAGGGCCGGAAAATGGCAAATATCATCCCATTATATAAAAAGGGTGACAGAGCAGATCCAAGCAACTATAGGCCAGTAAGCTTACAGGAAAATTAATGGAAGGAACTATTAAGGATAAGATTGAGCAACACATGGCAAGGACAGGGGTTATTCTGAACAATGAGCATGGGTTCAGAAGAGGGAGGTCATGTTTTACTAACATGCTGGAATTCTATGAGGAGGCAACAAAAGAATATGATCAAAGTGGAGCTTATGATATTATTTATCTGGACTTTTAAAAAGAATTTGATAAGGTGCCACATGAGAGGTTGGGCATCAAATTAAAAGAAGTGGGAGTTCAGAATGATGTTTTTAGATGGGTGCAGAATTGGCTCAGACACAGGAAGCAGAGGGTGATTGTACGATGATTGTCATCAGAAGTGGCCAATGTTAAGAGTGGTGTTTCACAGGGGTCAGTGCTAGGGCTACTGCTATTTTTAATGTATAAATGATTTAGATAGGAATATTAAATATAAGTAACAAGCTGGTTAAGTTTGCAGATGATACTGAGATAGGTGGATTAGCAGGTAATTTGGAATCCGTTATATCGTTACAGAAGGATTTGGATAGCATACAGGCTTGGGCAGATTTGTGGCACATGAAATTTAATGTCAGTAAATGTAAAGTATTACACATAGGAAGTAAAACTGTTAGGTTTGAATACGCAATGGGCGGCTGGAAAATCGGGAGTACACTTTATGAGAAGGATTTAGGAGTCATAGTGGACTCTAAGCTATCGACTTCCAGACAGTGTTCAGAAGCCATTAAGAAGGCTAACAGAATGTTAGGTTATATAGCACGATGTGTGGAGTACAAGTCCAAGGAGATTATGCTCAACCTTTATAGTACAATGGTGAGGCCTCATCTTGAATAATGTGCAGTTTTGGTCTCCCAGCTACAAAAAGGACATAGTAGCGCTAGAAAAGGTCCAGAGAAGAGCGACTAGGCTGATGCCTGGGCTACAGGGGTTGTTTTATGAGGAAAGATTAAAAGAGCTGAGCCTATACAGTTTAGGCAAAAGAAGATTAAGAGGTGACATGATTGCTAGTGTTTAAAATTATGAAGGGAATTAGTACAGTGGATCGAGACTGTTATTTTAAAATGAGTTCAAGAACACGGGGACACAGTTGGAAACTTGTTAAGGGAAAATTTCGCACCAACATTAGAAAGTTTTTCTTTACACAAAGAACGATAGACACTTGGAATAAGCTACGAAGTAGTTTGGTAGACAGTAAGACATTAGGGACTTTCAAAACTCAACTTGATGATTTTTTGGAAGAAATAAGTGGATAGGACTGGCAAGCTTTTTTGGGCTGAATGGCCTGTTCTTGTCTAGAGTGTTCTAATGTTCTAATACTAAGTAGTAAATGGCCAGCATGAAATCATGGCCTAATAATAAAACACATGTCATGGCAACTCCTCAACTTGCTGAAAATTGCCAAATCACTATAATGTCATCAACAAGTAGTACAAAAAGAGAATACAATATGAAAAAGAAACAAAAATATACATGTATATAAATTATGTATAAAAATCACAAAGCTAAAATACATAAATACTACTACAACCTAATCACAACAGACATACAATATATTTTGTCAGTTTAAAATTAGTTATTTCAGGTAACATGATTTGGATAGGGTTGCATAGTGGCACAGTGTTAGCACTGCTGCCTCACAGTAAGGAAAGCAAGGTTCATGTCTTGGTCCTCCCTGCATGGAACTTGCATGTTTTCCTTGTGGCCATGTGGGTTTCCTACCAAGTTCAAAGACATGCAAGTTATGGGGATTAGCAATCATAAATTGGTCCTTATGTGTGTGTCTAAGGATTGTCCCTGCCCTTTGTCTTATGTTTGCTGGGATTAATGTTTTAGATTTGAAGAAAATTTTGATATTGGTGTATCATCAAAATCGCAACCCTGCCTATTTGTCTTTGCAAGTATGACTCATGAAACAAACAGTTTCAGTCAAGAAATCCAAAATGTCATGTTTGAAAATGCAATGTAATTTAACACACTTTTTGCCAATTGATTGCATATTTGCAAGCGGGATATTGGGCAGTGGGAGAAGACAGGCATACTGGCTAAGTCACATAAGAAGTTTTGTCTTTTTCATCCTCTTCATGACATACTCTGCACACCAAACATCATTATCAAATGAAGGACTAATGCATTTTACAGCGGTAAGAACTCTATTTCCTAGCACATGTGACATCCAGGAGTGCATTCACCCTTTTCCTTAATACAACAAAAGTGACAAAAGAAAAAAAATAGGTTTTGCTAATAAAGAAAAAATCCACACGGCTATACGCAGACTGCCTCAGTTGTAAATTAATCATTATAGAGTACTGAGGCCAGGACTCCATTTCATAGCATTTCATAGAAATTGTCAAGAAGCAAGTTGACTCTTTGATCTTACATCCTGGTAGAGACATAATGGTTTATATTTAAAACACTCTAGATAGTAATATCTTAATTCCAACCGTCAACATAAGAGATATATAATTTGCCTGGATTTCCTTTGGCAATCTCAGTAATAAAATACAGTGAAATTATGACCTTTGCTAAGTCAGTTAACCACTTATAATAAAATTAATGCTTAGTAATTTCCACAACTGACTTCTATTCCAGATGTAGCAGGGCATCAGATGTCCACTGATTATAATCATGCTAACCTCAATCAAGAATATTCAATCTTCAATGATTTCCATTGCTCATTATAAAATGCTTTAAGAGTGGTCTCCCTGCAACATACAGTATGTGAAATGTAGACAAATGACATACGAACTTGGTCATGCTAGCAAGTCCAAGACTTTGAAATTAAAATACTGCTGTAGCTTAATATGTTCAGCATATACAGTCTTTAGTTGTTTTCTTTTAGCTTAAATCAATCTTTTCCTTAATTTTAATAATAATTAGTGAGATTTCAGAGTATTTTTTTAAAAAACATCAACACAAGTTAATGCGAATCACCAAAAATATTGACACAAGTTAATGCAATTTACCACCTATTTTCTTTTTTCAGGGCTGCTTCTTATCTTCAGCCCACTTACACAGGGATAAGCTCCAGATCCCATCAACTCTAAATAAAATGGGTACAGTAAATGGATGGATATCACCTCAAATTCCATATTTCAAAAACAGTGTTTGGCTGCTGCAAGACACAGATCTGTCCAGGTAAAGAACTCAAAGATCAACTAGTATATTTCAGACAACGGAATATATTTCCCCTCAAAGGCAAACATCCATTAATCTGCTGGACTTGATAGAAATCTTTGGCATCAAGGAGTCCTTTTTTCTAAAATAAGAGTCGTATCAACTTGGATTACTTCTGGAGTCATTTTCACAGTCTTTACATCACATTTAAAAGGAGCAAACTCTACATAATGCACTATAATTTTATATCATATTTTGTCACATTTTCCCACTGAGTTTTGAATAGTGGTGACTCTGCATTACAATAAGAGAATTCAGAAAATTAATGAAAAATCCATTTAAAGGTGTTTTGGAAATGTTGTGAAGGACTTATGCTTAGTTGTTCCTATGTTTTTCCTACAACCTATGTCTGGTAAAACTAATGCCTCCAATGATATATTCCTCTTTTTTACTCAAAGGAGGGGCATAAATTCAATTCAAGCTACTCTATTGGAAATGCACTCCACAAATAAGATGGACTAAACTTAAATTAAAAATGTACATGCAATGCCACTTTCCCATCTAAAGTAATCAGATGTTATTTCAGGAGTAACCGTGAGATTGCTCCTATCATTATGGTCATAATAACCATTGTAGAAATACACATTGTGAAAAACAGCCCAGACACAGACAGGCAGACACCGATGGTTCAACCCAAACACACATTTATTGTACATATCTCTATTTGAGTACGTGAGAAAAACGCTATATAAATGCAAAGAATTATTATTATTATTATTTACAAGTGCGCACAACCCAGTGCCCCTGCACCAATCACCCTTAAGTCCAGGCCTTTGTCACAATGTCTCTCCTTCACCACCTCAACTCCTCTCCTCCGAGCTATGTCCAGTTCCACCCGACTCTGACGAATGGAGGGAGGCAGCCCCTTTTATGTTCACCTGACCATGCTCCAGGTGCCTCCTGATCAGCTTCCAGCGGTACTTCTTGGTGTAGTGGAAGTGCTGCACGAGCACCAGGAAGCACTCTGGGTGTCTCTGGTTTTCCTTCCTTCCCTCCGGGCGTGGCAGAAGTGCTGACGTCCAGGGCTTTTCGGGCATCCAGGCACCCCTGTCCATATACCAACCAGGGCGTCTGCCCTCTCGTGGTCCGGAGGAGGTGTAGTCCCTATTCTGGTCCTTCCAGGAGTCCCAGCTGGGTACTGCCCCCAGCTGCTCGCCACAACATGTAAAGGGGGATACAGCGAGGTTACACATTTTATTGGTCTGAGACAGAAGTCCATAAAATTGCATTAGATTCCTCCACAGATTAATCCTTTGGAAATTTAAAATGTTTATATGCTTTGAGTTTTATAGCGCTTAGCAAGTTTTAAACAGAGAACTATTTCACACTGGTAATACTAAATGAGTGAACATTATCAAAAAATATTGATAAAAAATTACAGCAATTGGTCTTTAGACTGAAAAACAAGGATGTGACTGCAGCTGGCATTACCTCCCACACTTAGTTAGTATCCATTGTTCTTCCTACCCTAATGTGGTTTATTCCTCTCAGGGGACTTCAGTTTCCTGCAATAGCCTGAAGACATACAGCTCAATTAACTGGCAACACTTTAATCTACTACACAAACTGAGTGGTGTCACATTTAAGACTTGTTAACACTTTCATTGATTTTTGCCATAAAGAACTCCAACTTGTATAATCCTGCACAGGAGAAAGGTGTGCTCAGAAAATTTAAAAATGGGTCATTAGTGGCAAAATTTACAACCCCAATTCCAAAAATGTTGGAATATTGTGTAAACTGTAAATAAAAACAGAATTCAATGATTTGCAGATCCCATAAAACCATATTTTATTCACAATAGAAAATAGAAAACATATCAAATGTTTAAAGTGAGAAAATGTACCATCTTAAGAAAAGAATAAGATCATTTTGAATTTGATGGCAGCAACATGTCTCAAAAAACTTGGACTGGGCCATGTTTACCACTCTGTAGCATCCCCTCTTGTATTGACAATGGTCTGTAAATGTCTGGGAACTGTGGAGACCAGCTGCCAGAGATTTGGGAGAAGCATGTTATCCCATTCTTGTCTGACATAGGATTCTAGCTGCTCAACAGTCTTGAGTCTTCTTTGTTGTACTTTTTGTTTCATAATGCACCAAATGTTTTGAATTGGTGAAAGGTCTGGACTGCAGAGAGACCAGTTCAGCACCCAGACTCTTCTACTATGAAGCCATGCTGTTGTAATAGATGCAATATGCAGTTTAGCATTGTCTTGTTGAAATATGCAATGTCTTCCCTGAAAAAATACCTAGAAAGGACCGTATATTGCTCTTAAACCTATATATACCTTTCTGCATTGATGGTGCCTTTCCAGATGTGCAAGCGGCCAGTTCCATAGGCAGTAATGCACCCTCATAGCAGAGATGCTGTCTTTTGAATAACAAGCCAGATGGTCTCTCTCCTCTTTAGTCAGGAGGATGCAATGTCCATGGTTTCAAGAATTTTTAATTTTGATTCATCTGACAACAAAACAGTTTTCCACTTTGCCTCAGTCTATGTTAAATGAACTTTGGCCGAGAGAAGATGGTGGCGTTTCTGAATCATGTTCACATATGGCTTTTTTTTGCATGATAGAACTTTAACCTGCATTTGTGGAGGGCATGGTGAACTGTGTTCACAGACAATGATTTCCTGAGGCCATGCAGTGATTTCCATGACTGAATCATGCCTATTTTTAATGCAGTGCCATCCAAGGGCCCGAAGATCACTGGTATCCCATATAGATTGGCCTGTTGCCAACTAACATAATTAGTTGCAATGTTCCTCCGGTTGTTTCTTTTGAGAACCACTTACTTTTCCAGCCTTTTGATGCGCCAATCCCAATTTTTTGAGACTTGTTCCTGACATCAAATTCATCAATTATTTTTCATGAAATAATAAAATGTCTCACTTTCAACATTTGACATATTTTCTATGATCTATTGCAAATAAAATATTGCTTTTGAGATTTACTTTTATTAATTTTCTTATTTGAACAATACTATTACATTACATCATATATCTGTACAATTCATAGGCTATTTTGGCATCTGCATGATTAGCAGTCTGCTAATCACCCGGTAACAAGTGTTTTGGTCTGAATGCTCAAGAGTCTAAGAAATAAATCTTGTATAGATGAAGCACATTATTGAGCTGTCATGTAAATCTGGCCAGTAATTTTATTTTAAATTATAGTGACCCACTGCATTTTCATTTATTACCTAATAAAACAGAAAAAGTGTTCTCTGTGTGGTTGAAGCTGTCACTGCCATCTGATGCAAAGTTGCTTATATGGCTTTACAGACTATTATGATTGCTTTGTTGGTTTTAAACTTGGCAAAATGAGCATATATTTAAAGAAACTGAAGCTTTATACTAAATGTTTTAAATGTAATGCTTCTCTTTAATATTTTCCTTATTATTATAAACAGCAGATTAACAAGATAAAGGAGGATCAGTTTGTATAAGACTGACCAAAACAAGAAAATAAATTTATTTTTGATTAATTAAATTCAAATAAACACTTATTTTTAGACATATAGAATATATATTATTATCTTGTGTTTGTTACTGATATCAGTAATTGAAGAGCTGTGGAGTTACAGACAGATTTTTTTTACTATTAGTTTTTAAATTATATATGAAATAAACCCAGCCACAGGGGATGCACAAACCAGTGTGTTTCTGCTGGTCCCAAGCCCGGATAAATGGGGAGGGTTACATCAGGAAGGGAATCCAGAGAAAATTTTTGCCAGATCAATATGCGAACAACAATACAGATTTCCATACTGGATCGGTTGAGGACCAAGTTAACAAAAGCTGCCACAAGTACTGTTAGCCAACAGGGTGTGGGTGGAAATTGGGCTACTGTTGGCTTAAGATGGAGAAGAAGACGAGGGAGATGTGTCCAGAAGCAGGAAGAGATGAGGGGACCTGTGGGTAGAAACTTTGAATGTTGATAGTATGACTGGTAAGGGGAGAGAGTTAGCTGACATATTGTGTGTGCAACAGACTAAATGGATGCGGAGTAAGGCCAGGTGGATCGGAGGTGGATTCAAATTGTTCTATAAGGGTGTGGATGGGAGAAGAAATGGTGTAGGGGTTATTCTGAAGGAAGAGTATGTCAGGAGTGTTTTGGAGGTGATGAGAGTGTCAGACAGAGTGATGATTGTGAAGCTGGAAAATGAAGGTATGATGATGAATGTTATTAGAGCATATACCCTGCAAGCTGGGTGTGCGATGGAGGAGAAAGAAGATTTTTGGAGTGAGTTGGATGAAGCGATGGACAGTGTACCCAAGGGACAGAGAGTGGTGATTGGAGAGGATTTCAATGGACATTTTGGTGAACGGAACAGAGTAGATGAGCAGGTGATGAGTAGGTATAGTGTCAGGGAGAGGAATGAAGAAGGTCAGATGATAGTGGATTTGGTAATATGATGGACATTGCTATGGTGAATACGCATTTTAAGAAGAGAGAGGAACATAGGGTGACGTACAAGAATGGTGGAAAATGCACACAGGCAGATTATATCCTATGCAAGAGAGTCAATCTGAAGAAAATTGAAGACTGCAAAGTAGTGGCAGGGCCAAAGTGTAGTTAAGCAGCATAGGATAGTGGTCTGTAGGATGATATTGGAGATCAAGAGGAGGAGGAGAGTGAGGGCAACGTCAAGGATGAAATGGTGGAAGTTGAAAAAGGAAGACTGCAAGTTTGAGTTTAGGGAGGAGGTAAGACAGGCACTGCGTGACAGTGAGGAGTTACCAGACAGCTGGGCAACTACAGCAGAAATAGTAAGGGTGACAGCAAGAAGGGGGCATGGTATGATATTTAGACAGAGGAAGTTGAAAAGGAAATCTGGTGGTGGAATTGGGGAATATAGGAGAGTATACAGAGGAAGAGTTTGGGATAGTCAGACAGATGCAGAAAGTAGATAGGAGTACAAGAAGATACTGTGTAAGGTGAAGAGAGAGGTGGTGAAGGCTAAAGAAAAGGCGATGAGTTGTATGAGAGGTTGGACACTAAGGAGGGAGAAAAGGGCCTCTACCAATTGGCCAGAGAGAGGGACCGAGCTAGGAAAGATATGCAGTAGGTTAGGGTGATAAAGGATAAAGATGGAAATGTACTCACAAGCAAGGACAGGATGTTGAACAGATGGAAAGAGTACTTTCAGAGGCTGATGAATGAAGAGAATGAGAGAGAGAGAGAGAAAGGTGGAATGATGTGGCTATAGTGAATCAAGAAGTGCAACAGATTAACAGGAGGATGTAAGGACAGCTATGAAAAGGATGAAGAATGGAAAGGCTGTTGGTTCAGATGACATACCTGTGGAAGCATGGAGGTGTTTCGGAGAGATGACAATTGAGTTTTTAACCAAATTGTTTAATGCAATCTTGGAAAGTGAGAGAATGTCTGAGGAGTGGAGTGTATTGGTACCGATTTTTAAGAATAAGGGGAATGTGCAGAGCTGTAGTAACTACAGCAGGATGAAATTGATGAGCCACAGGATGAAGTTATGGGAAAGAGTAGTGGAAGCAAGGTTAAGAAGGGAGATCATGATTAGTGAGCAGCAGTATTTTTTCATATAAGGAAAGGGCACCACAGATGTGATGTTTGCTCTAAGGGTGTTGATAGAGAAGTATAGAGAAGGCCGGAAGGAATTGCATTGCATCTTTGTGGACCTGGAGAAGGCATATGACAGGGTGCCTTAAAAGGAGTTGTGGTATTGTATGAGGAAGTCAGGAGTGGTAGAGAAGTATGTTAGAATTCATGAGCCCTTTCTTATTTGCAAAGGTGATCGACAGGTTGACAGACGAGATTAGACAGGAGTCCTTGTGGACTATGATGTTTGCTGATGACTTTGTGATCTGTAGCGAAAGTAGGGAGCAGGTTGAGGAGACCCTGGAGAGGTGGAGATATGCTCTAGAGAGGAGAGGAATGAAGGTCAGTAGGAAAAAGACAGAATACATGTGTGCAAATGAGAGGAAGGTCAGCGGAATGGTGAGGATTCAGGGAGTAGTGTTGGTGAACGTAGATGAGTTTAAATACTTGGGATCAACAGTACAGAATAATGGGGATTGTGGAAGAAAAGTGAAAAAGAGCCCCGGCAGGGTGGATTGGGTGGAGAAGAGTGTCAGGAGTAATTTGTGACAGACGGGTAACAGCAAGAGTGAAAGGGAAGGTCTTCAGGATGGTTGTGAGGCCAGCTATGTTATATGGGTTGGAACAGTGGCACTGACAAAAAAACAGGAGGCAGAGTTGGAGGTGGCAGAGTGAAAGATGCTAAAATTTGCATTGGGTGTGATGAGGATGGATAGGATTAGAAATGAGTACATTAGAGGGTCAGCTGAGGTTGCATAGTTTGGAGATAAAGTCAGAGAGGCGAGAATGTGTTGGTTTGGACATTTGCAGAGAAGAGATGCTGGGTATATTGGGAAAAGGATGGTAAGGATAGAGCTGCCAGGTAAGTGGAAAAGACGAAGGCCTAAGAGAAGGTATATGGATGTGGTGAGAGAGGACATGAAAGTGATGGGTGTAACAAAGGAAGATGCATGGGACAGGAAAATATAGAAAAGGATGATCCGCTGTGGCAACCCCTAACGGGACCAGCCAAAAGAAGAAGAAATTATATATGTAGTTATAAATAATTAAATGTGTCCCAGAATGTTCATTGCTTATTTTTGCTTTCAGAAGGAAAACACAAATGTGATTTTATGTAGGTGCTTTAGTGTTGTAAAGTTAATGCAATTGTGTATGGACTTGTAAGTGAACTGTGTCTAATAAGTGAGGTTAACCCTTTAAGAATATTGCCCTGATTTGTGAGATGATGCTAGCTGCAGCTACCTGCGACTCACTATTGGACCAAGCAGGTTTAAAAGGTGTGTATGTATGTTTAATGCTGGCAATTTGAAGCAGGCAAGGTGGAGTGGAAAATCTGTGTCTTGTCCTGTGTTTCTTTGGTGGCAAATTGAGCGAGAGAGAAACAGGGTGTGCTTTTATCGATTGAACCTGGCAAAGTGAAATCCTGCTTTAGAAATCATTTTAGAAGCACAGTGTTATAAATTGTTTCAACTGATAAGAAGAGTGTCTGCATCTACAAAAAAATCATTAATATATTTATATTTAAAAAAAATATGTTTCAGTCTTAAAACTATATACAAAATCATTATACTGATAAGTATCAAAATGGTCAGAGTATTTAGTTATACCATGGTATTTGTTTTTGCCATACTGCATATTATGAAGTCATTGTTATTATCCATTAAATTCAGCAAATAATTAGTTATGAACTAATTAGTGAAAACTTGACAACCTGGAGTGCAAAACATAAAAAATGCTAGACTCATTTTGTTATAATAGTAAATAAAGTATAGCCATTTACAACTCCCAGTAATTCTTCCAGTAGCAAAATGGTGTGTTCGCTAACATGCTGCTGGGAAAGCATAAAAAGCAGTATGTTAAGATTAGAGAGCAAGTTCAGATAACATATACAGAAACATGCATGAATCAAGTGTCATGAAAACTGATGAAATACATTACAGTTCATAAAAGCTAGGGAACCTATTATGCTGGAGTCTTTTCTTTTACCAGTAATTCAAAGCTTACTATACTGTATGACATTTTATTGGCATTTTGTAAGGCAGTCTTACACAGGTTTATTTCATAAAGGATTAAATTATCTATAGGATTACACATATTGCAAAGCTCATAAGATTATGAAAATGTACTGATATGTACATTCACTCATGCTGATAAACCTCTGAAGAGTAAATGAAATAAAGCAATTTATAAATAAAATTTATCATTTATTTTGGAAAAGGTATTTTGTGTTTTCTTTTATTTATTCCCATCATTAAATATGTAGCTACTGCAGGATAAGTTGTATAGTATTAGCTTATTATGGTATGGTCACACAATCTTATTGCATCTTCTTCAGCACTCAATCTGAGGTGATGTTGGTATATTTGCCCAATGTTTGTATGTTTTTCATGTTTTCCTGCCACACTTATCACACTTTATTGATAGGAGTCAAAACTTGTTTGAAATGCTTGAAATTGTACTACTTATTGTCTTTATTCCTGCTGTGGGATGTTTAATACCGACATGAAAAATTACAAACACACAGATTTGATGACTAGGAATAGATTTCTTCATCTCAATCCAAAAGGGAAATTATTAATGGATCCCTGTGCTAGTCATGGTCTGTCCATAACAAACACAATTTAGACACTAGGTTGCTCACATAGAGGATACTCTAATAAAAAGGTGTCTGAGATTATTTAATTATTGAGGAAAAGTTGGAGATACTGGTTTTGAAATGACCTTGTTGATAACAAATATTAAGTTAAGCTACAGAAATGTGTTGCAACTTAAACACCAATCATATGGAAAGGCAACAACTTACAGAAGACAACTTTCATATTGGTGTTAGCTGTCTGGATGTCTCTCAAAGGTATAGTAGAAATCCAAGCAGCTAACCAAAGCAAAGTGTTGGGGGTGAACAATTTAAAGAGCCATAGAGAATGGCTTTCAGCAATCCTAAAGATTTTTTTTTATTTTTTTAGAACTTAGAGTCTAAGTTACAATAACTAAAACACAATACAATCAAAATACAATCAGTACGACATTCTATAAAATCAGTTCAAGATTCACGATTCAAGAGTATTTATTGTCATTTTATCCATATACAGTAGAACAGCATACAGTGAATCGATACAACGTTCCTCTAGGACCATGGTGCTACACAGAACACAGGACAACGAAGAATCCACGACACATAACATAAAAACACATAATATATAACAAGGTGAATATATAACAAGGTGCATGTGAGTCAAATGTGCAAACATGTGCAACATTGCAGAGCAGAACACATATATCAGATATCAAATCAGTCCAAGAGTGTTCAGGAATCTGACTGCTTGGGGGAAAAACTGTTACACATTCTGGTGGTAAGGACCTAATTGCTTCGGTACCTTTTTCCCCCAATGGCAGAAGTGTAAGTGAGTGGGAAGGGTGTGTTGGGTCATTCACAATGCTGGTGGCTTTGCAGATGCAGCATGTGGTGTAAATGTCCATGATGGAAGGAAGAGAAACACTGATGATCTTCTCAGCTGTCTTCACTATCTGTTATAGGGCTTTATGATTCCTGACCGTGCAATTTCCAAACCAGACAGTGATGCATTTGCTCAGGATGCTCTATATGGTTCCTCTGTAGAATGTTGTTAGAATAGCTGGTGGAAGATGGGCTTTTCACAGCCTATGCAGGAAGAAGAACTGCTGCTGGATTCTTGGCTAAAGAGCTGTTGTTGTAGGACCAGGTGAGGTTCTCTGCCAGGTGAACTCTCAGGAATTTGGTGCTCAGTGGCAGATGATCACTCTTAGTCTTCCTAAAGTCAACAATCATCTCCTTTGTTTTGTCTACATTCAGAGACAGGTTATTGGTTTTATACCAGTCCATTAACCACTGTACCTCCTCTCTGTATGCTGACTCATTGTTTTTGCTGATGAGACCCACCACAGTCATGTCATCTGCGAATTTTATGATGTGATTAGAGCTGTGTGTTGCTGCACAGTCATGAGTCAGCAGTGTGAACAATAATAGACTGAGCACACAGCCTTGAGGGGCTCCAGTGCTCAGTATGGTGGTTCTGGAGATGTTGTTTCCAATCCTGACTGAATGAGGTCTCTCAGTCAGGAAGTTCAGAATCCAGTTACAGAGGGAGGTGTTCAGTCCCAGCAGGCTCAGCTTTTCCCTCAGCTGCTGAGGAATAATTGTGTTGAATGCTGAGCTGAAGTCGATAAACAGCATTCAAACATATGTGTCCTTATTGTCCAGATGAGCGAGAGCCAGATGGAGAGTGGTGGCTATTGCATCATCTGTTGAACAGTTCTGGCGATAAGCAAACTGCAGGGGGTCCAGTGAGAGGGGCAGCAGGGTTTTGATGTGCCTCATGATAAGCTTCTCAAAGCACTTCATGATAATGGGAGTAAGTGCAACGGGACAGTAGTCATTAAGGTTGGACACGTGTGACTTTTTTGGCACGGGAACTATGGTGGTGGTTTTGAAGCAGGTTGGGACAATGGCGGTGCTCAGGGAGATGTTGAAGATGTCAGTAAAAATATCTGTTAACGTAGTTAACTCATAAACAACAATTACTATTCCAACCCTATTCACATCAGAGTGAGGAGTAAGAAATAGATCAGAGTAAGGAACAAAAAGCGCATTATGAGATAGTTCCTCACGTAAATTAATTTAAACTTAAAACATTAAAAGAAAAACAGAGATAGTTAGAAAGGCTATAAACGAAATTAATGAATTCTTACTTTGCTCCACTCCTCATCAGGCAAATTTGATTCTTTCTTGTTTTAAATAATATAAGACTTTCTTTTTCATTGAGTTATTAAGTTGACATGTCAGAATATTAGTATAATATATATCGAACCTCAGAATGTCATAAACGAACCACACGCCGTGGTGCAACGTAAGAGGCTTCGCCGCTGACGTTCCGAGGTTCGATTCCCGAGAGGGGTGCAGTGAGTGTGTACGCCTGATGAGCCCAGAATTAGGGCGAAACACGTGTCGCGTACTCTTTGCATTATTTGACAGTAAAAACTATTTCAACCATATATATATATATTTTTTTTTTTTTCATAATCCTATCCTGCCTGCATTTTTTTAACAAAATAAGCACATATTTTCTGGTAAAACATTCACTGACTCAGGAGATGAGGTTAATCCCAGGCTGTTCTCACCTAGTAAGAGAAAAGACTGACCTACAGTAGTAATATCATCATGAGGTATCAGCTGAATATTGAGAAATTCTAAATTCTTGTGCCCAATTGACATTTCTTACTCAGAGACAGCATGGGGGCCTCTGATGAGGTTGGTTGAGTTAAGTATAGGTCAATTATGAGTGTGGTTAATGTGTGTTATAGAGAAAATCTGAAGTGAATGCTAATATAAATACATGACTGCCAGAGCTAGAATGTTTTAGTTTACACATACCTTTAGGATGGTATTTTGGTATTTCAGGACTAGTAGACAGGTGTACTCCAACAACAAAGGGATCACACTGGTCAGCCTCTAAACTAGAAAATCTCTTCTAGCAAACATTGTAACCTCAGGAAGAATAATTTAGATTCTGTCCAGACCATGGAAAATTGATCCAACTCTTTGTTCTTGCATAGATATTCAAAGGGAAAAGCAAGTCGGATATTGCTGTGTACACATTCATTTTAGACCTGGGAAAGTTTATAACTGTTCCACTGTTGATTACCATTTAGTTTCCTCATTTGCTCAAAAAAACTTTTACGTTTCTTACAATAGAGAAAATCTGAGGTTTTATTTCTCCTGTCCAGTGTATGATTTTTCCGGACCTTCAACTCTAAGATCAAAGTTCTCTTTCAGGAAATGTGAGATTACAGGAGCTTAAGCACATCTTCTTGTCAATTTAGGTTCCAATTCTCAGTTTTTGTACAAGTTTAGGATAGTTACTAAAATAATTAGATTGAAGTGACCATTTTGCTTCTCGTTTAACATATGGAAAATGGATGGAATTAGTTTCTTCATCAGGGTAGCCACGTTTACTCTTAGTGATATGATAAGGGGCTTTACATATGATCTGAGGATACCTAAGAGCAGAAATAGCATTGTTTCAGATGAAGAACAGTCTGCAAAGACAATTTAGGCACCATCCATGTGAAGAAACACACAGGCCAATATAAATCATGGTAGCGGGGATTATATTTGTCAGGGGGTCTAAATGGTGCTGGAAATTCTGTAAGAGGTAATGAAGGTTAAGTTAGTTTGATAGGTGTAAATTAATTGTTAACATGAAGATTAATAAAAATAACATGTTTTTTTTTTTTTTTATTTCATATGCCACTGTGTCTTTGGATAGGAAATCTTTTCAGACTTTTTTCAAACTTTACAGAGACACAGTTTTCATCTAGATAAGGATGAAATTCAAGAAAAAAAAATCTATTAAATGTGGGAGGTCATACAACACATTCTGCATAAGATTATGATTTTGCTTTTTATTCTTTTCTGCTTTCATGAGACAGCATGCTTCAAGATATTTTTTATAATACGAAATGCTTGTTATAAATGAACCTGTACAAAAAGAGAGATAACCTTTTTTAGAATGTCACAGAAAGATTCCTATAGGGGAAGATTGACTTTGAAAAGAATGATTGACAGGCCAAGTGAAAAAACAGATTTAACTATATGCCTTGTGAAGGAGCAGTAGCAACAGTCATTTTATATATTTATTTGGAACTCAATAAACAAAAACAGCAATAAGCATTACAGTACAAGTAGAAACTGCTTCCTTTGCCCATATAGACGATTGGTGGGCATTTGGTTTACTCTCACATTTTAAATTGTGTATAAAACACTTAAAGGTGTCTCTAAATTAGCTCTGTTTCGGGAATGTTTAGGTGTTTCCATCAATTTACTCTGTGATTAACTTGTGGCAATTGCCACAGAACCACCTTCCCTGTTACTTTAGTTTGTGCTTTATAGATTAGGTTCCCTAAACTCAAGCCTTAGTGCCTGCAGACGCTGATAATTGATCACATTAACATGTTCATGGAACATAGCGCTCCGAGTGTTGTTGAGCTGATGGAGCTTCTAGGTGCTGCACTCAGCAGACCAGTTTGGTTCCAGTAAGTTGTGGAGAGATCAAACACACTCTATGCATCTGGGGGAATTATGTATGGTCTTTCTTAATGTCTTTCATACATGCAATTGCCAGGCACAGATGGAGCCACAAGTAGAGATCATCACACAGTCTGTGTTGTTAGAAAACTTCAAAAGAAGCGAAGTCTATAAGCCCTGTGTGGCTGCTACCATAAGAGGTAGTTATATCAATAGAAATGTTGGTCAGACAGGGCTTCCAATTTTCAAAGCAAATTATAGCCCACACATGCATCTAATAGCAGATTTTAAGTGTTCCATTACTCTGATCATAGAATGACAATAATAATAATAATAATTTATTTATTAGAGTTTAATTAGATATTGTCATTTAACAGAGTTGCATATATTAGGTAATTTTATCTTTAACATGTTTATATAAAACATGACACTACAAACAGATTAAATACATTACAAATTTGGTACATTACCTTAAAATGCTCAAGTATATTTTTCTAATAGATGTTCACTATTGATAACAACATGTAATGATGTCAGAAAGGAACCTTGTTGGCATCACTCCTTTATTCAACAATCTCCTACTTCTCTGGAAAGGAATGAGGACATAGCAAGTACATACTGTATATACCACCACAAGAAGAGGACATTTCCTAGAAAACCCCAAAGTATGCCGTTCTCTTTCTGGTTTCAAGACAGAAATGTGCCACCACAAATTAAGACTAGGATCTTCAGTGCATCAGTGGCATTGTCGGGTTAGCAAGTCGACTCACCTCCTACGTAAATCTCAATCTCAGTAATGACAGACACAAGGCCTTTTCTATAAAACAAATGAAAAAGGAAGAAAAATAATAAAGTTACGTAAGAAGTAGTTTAAACAAAAGAAAACATTAATCAATTCTACTGCATTTACCAAAAGAACTACTGACTTAGAAATGACTTCAAACCTTGAATTTGCCATATTTTTCTCTTATAAATTTTTGCTGCTGAACAGCAGGTATTAAATCTGTTTTTATCTTGCTTGCTTGCTTGTTGACCTCCAGATCCAATAAAATATTTTATCTTGTACTTTAATGATAAGTTACTCAGTACTTTACAGGTATCTATATGAATTTGAAAGGGGGATCAACTGTGATTTAAAATTTGCAATGTGATGGATTCTCCATGGTTTAAAATATTTCTAAGGTACTAGAAAATTACATAATAGGTCATAAACAGAGAGAATGAGGGGAACCCACAGGGTGATAAGGCTACACTGTAGCATGCTAGGTTAGGTAAATCAACTCTGCCAGGGAGCAAATAATCCTGTTAAAAGAGTTTGTGGTTTAAAAGAACTTAACAATCACTGCAAAAAAGAAGTCCAAATAAAGGAGTGTTTAGGTGTGGCATTAAGTTGAGAAAATGGGCAAGTTATTCTAATTTAAGCAATTTACAAGCAGGGTTAAAGTAGTATCTTACCTTGCCAGAGGTGGGCAACAGAATTTCACTTTAGTTATTTTTTATCTTTATAAATTTTTTTTGCTTTTTGACTTAAAAAAATGTTCTTTTTTGGCACTTTTGTGTGACACCAGTTTTATGTCAGGTTTGAACAATTAACGCAAAAAATAAAACTATGACTGGAAAATAAACAAAATGAGCAATGCCTAGAAGACACATGAACCTTAATGGCTCCGAGTTATACAATTATCAACTCGTCAAGAAGTGTTGTAGCAAATAAAATACGGATAAATATTACACCAGTACAAAAAATGCTTATCCTGTGAGTTTGTTTTTTGAATATGTCTTTAGTCAAAAGGTTTGTTGAAATAACATTCAAAACTACAATAAGGACTACTGTACACATTCAACAGTTATTCGGCAACTGTCAACACTGTGCAATTAGCATTACTTTATTGAGACCTTTAAAAAGGGCGTTTCAAGAAAAAAGAAAACTGATAAAAGTCTTCCAGCAATAAAATTAATCTTGGCAACCATTTGCAGTTCTTGCACGACATACCCTCTTAGTCAGATTTCTAGTCCTTGTTGTATGTACATGGACAGTAATTACTCAAAAAATAAAGACTCCTTTCTGAAGGTCTCTGCCATCTTTTCTAGAATTTGCTTCCTGTAGCATTCTCATTTTGTTGCAGCCAGTCTACACCTCCATCCCCCACGGATCTCTCCTTGCACCTGACCTTCTTGACCTCCTTATGTCTCCACCTCTGCACCACCCCCTTTCCCCTTATTACAATATTTAAAGTTGCATTTCGTTTTGAGCTAATCTTGATGGTATAACCACAGCATTGAAAGGTTTCATCTGAGGCACTACAACACCTTATTAATCTCATTCACGCCTTGTTTTCACAGATGTTTAAGTCTAGGACCTAGATCTATGGGATTGGAGTGCTCTTCTCCAGAACAAGGTAGGTATGTTAATTTCTGCTCACTTGTGTGGCTACAGGCGAATATACCTTGCCAGCTACCAAATCTGGTCTAAATATCTCTTTTGAGTGCTTCTGTCTCAGGGTTGGCTGTGTTGCTTTCTCATATTTGGCTAAACAGTATGCTTTGCATGCAGCAAGACTTAAATAGTATGATTTTTAGTCTTTATTTAGATATTATTATTATTTAATGACTTACAAAACCAAATTACTAAACACATTATCATCATAATATTATCTATATTGTGTTCTTCCACTGCCACTTCCTCAGACACACATCTTCCTGCTATTTGCACTGCTTCAATATCGACCCCTAACTCCTCTTCCTTGACAATGAATTTCTTCCTTCTCTGCCTTCTAGCATAGCTTCAGAATTATTCTCTTCCCTCTCTTTTAATTTTGGATTTTGATTCCTTTTCCATCTGACCTACTTGTAGCTCGTCTCCCTCCTGTCATGACAACTGATGAACTATGTAGCTCTTGGTTAGAATTATGATGCAGTCAAAATAGGTGTCCCAGACAGGGTGATTATCTGTCTGTCCACAAATTGTAATCTTGCAATGAGCACTCTGTATGTATCAAATAAGTGAACTGAACCAAAGTTAGAGCCATATGTAGGGTTTTACTCAAATCACTCAAGAACTGGTTTTTGAGTATACCGCCAGTCATATATGTTCATAAGAGAGAAATGCAATATTGCAGCAGAATTCAGTGTAATGGAACATCACTAATAGCAGTATGCAGTAAGGGTAATTTTTAAAGTTGAGTTATATAGAGTAATCAAAAGATACTAATTACTTTTACTCACTCAAAAGCACTGCTTTGTTCTCTTTGTGTAACATTCTGAAAAACAGCACCTCGATTTTTTTTTGTTTTGTTTTGCTTTCTATATTTTTTATGGATTTTTTTTTTACTTGAAAAAGTAAAGTAATAGTAAAAGTTAATGCTGGCTGTTTATTGGTATTGCAAACGTAACGATAATATGCAGAGGATAATAGTGCTGGGTTTTTGAAAAATGCAAGGCTATGCATTGATTAAAAAAAAAGTAGTGCAATCTAAATATTGATACATCGAAGCGTCCTTTCTTTGTGGATTCCTACTAGCTTAGATTTTCCATCTTGCCAAATTTCAACTTTTAAATAAAAAGTAAATAGTGTTTTTGTTGATGCGTGAGTGAGTTGTTCAGTTATCTTTGCATGATATACATATGAGATAGATTGAAGCACAAATGACACTTTCAATAAGGAGGCAGTTTTAATTCATTAATGACAATTTTCAGTAGTGTAATGGAAAATTATTAGGGCAGAAATTTTCAATTGTCAATATTTGTTTAAGAACTTCTTTTTAAATTAATTTTGATGGAGATGTGTCTTATTTACATTCCGTGAATTCAAGGAAATATTCAACATATTTAAATTTCCACTATGTTATATGCACATATGCAATTAATGAATGGATAAAAAGAACTTTTGCTTTTGTAAACGGTTATTCCTATATCACCCAGATAGCACTACTTTTTTATGACTTGCCGTCTAAAACGTGTACTGAAGGTTTTATAGCACAGTACCCTGAGGAGAGCTACAGTGATAAGGTTATTTTTATTTCAATCCACTAGATGACTTCATTTTTAATTCTTTGGAGAGTTTTTTTTTCATAGTATTCAATATTGCTTGGATATTTCTGGTAAAATTAGTTTTAAACTGTGGGTAGTACAGTGACCTGTGTGAGACAAAGATGATGTCAAAAATTGAAGTCAAACGTTGTATTATCTTTTGTGACTTTTAGTTTTGCCAAGGTTTGATCATAGGTGCAAAACTTTGTTACAGATGTCACAGAATGGCAGGAAGAAATTAGGCATATCGATGATAAACTGAAAACTATAATGTCAATGTCAATTTATTTATATAGCACATTTAAAACAACATAGGAATGCTGTGGCCAAAGTGCTTTACATTAAAAAAAGAAAAAAATAATTCAATTAACATAAATAACATAAATAGAAATAAAATAAAAGAACATAAATAAAATACTGTAAATAATAAATAGAAGTAGGATTACATAATCACAATGAGGAAACAATCAGTATAACTGAAGGTCATGGAAAGCAAGTGAATAGAACTGAGTCTTTAATCTTTTTTGAACAGTTCTATTGTAGACAACTCCTTTATGTATTGAGGCAAAGAGTTCCACAGGTGCGGAGCAGCAGCTGCAAAAACCCTGTCCCCCTTAGTTTTACACTTGGTACGAGGGACAATAAGAGACAACTGACCAAAAGATCTAAGCACTCTAGATGGCTGGTGTAAAGGACACAATTCAGATAAATAGGCAGGAGCAAGCCCATGTAAAGATTTAAAAACTAGCAATAAGATTTTAAAATCAATTCGAAAGCTGACAGGCAGCCAGTGTAAAGAAGCTAATATTGGAGAGACAGAATCAGACTTTCTTGCCCCAACCAGAAAGCTAGTGGCAGCATTCTTGACTAACTGTAACCTGCGTATCAGGGATTTGCTAATCCCAGAATACAGCGAGTTGCAGTAATCAAGGCGAGAAAAGATAAAAGCATGAGTAGATTTCTCAAGATCCCTAGAAGATAAAAAAGGCTTGATTTTACCTAAAAGACAAAGCTGGAAAAAAACAACTCTTAACTACAGAATTAATCTCTTTCTCAAAAGAGAGGTTACTGTCAAAAATAACACCAAGATTGCGGACTTGAGGTTTGCAAAAGACAGAGAAAGAGCCGAGAAGTCCAAGACCAATTTGGGCTTTAGCTGATGAACTCACTATAAGCACCTCCATTTTATTTTGATTCAGATCAAGAAAATTATTAGCCATTATCTTAGTTCAAAAAGACAGTTGTGCAGTTGATTCATTGCAGAGTTGCAGACAGGAATATAAACCTGTATATCATCAGCATAACAGTGAAAAGAAATATTAAATTTCCTAAAAATACAAGTAGCTCCAGTAGGGTGAAGGTATATAGAGAATAAAATAGGACCCAAAATGGATCCCTGAGGAACACCACATTTAAGAGGAGCAGTAAACGAAAAAGAGGAATTTACAGTCACTGAAAAGTGTCTCTACTAGTTAGATATGACCTGAACCAGTTAAGAGCAGCCCCTTTAAGCCCAACAAGATGTTCAAGCCACAACAGCAATATCTCATGGTCAATAGTGTCAAAGGCAGCAGACAGGTCAAGGAGGACAAGGACTGCAGCGCCACCAGAGTCAGTAATAATAAAGATGTCATTGGATACTTTCAGGAGAGCTGACTTAACACCATGATAATACCTAAAGCCAGATTGGTAGATCTCAAATAAATTATTGGAGTTAAGGTGATCAACCAATTGATTATAAATAATTCTTTCTAATATTTTAGCCAGAAATGGCAATTTGGAAATCAGGCAAAAATTGATAAAACTCTAGGATCTAATTCTGTTTTTTTTTTAGACAGGGACACAGCAAAGCATGTTTAAAAAATAAGGGCACAAAACCCTCACTAATAGAACCATTGATAATGGCTAGTATAGGTGAACCCAAAATATCAAAGGCTTCCACTAAGAGGTGTGGTAGTACAATATCAAGTGGACTGAGAGTAGGTTTAAGGGTGTCAATGGTACTTTTTAACTGTGAAAGTGAGACAAGATCAAAAGATTCCAAGACAATGCCATGATTAACAGTAGGAAGTTCATTGCCAGTTGGAACAATACCACAGTGGATTGTATCAATTTTACTGACAAAAAATGAAAATGTGTATACGTGTAATATTTATCAAAGATGAATATGAGCAGCACAGATAGCAGTTACAGCACATACTTAGACGTCCACTCTTAAATGTGATTTGGCAGCACAGAGGCAATGTTTCCTCAAGACTAAATCTGCACATTTCCCCATGTATATAGGGGTTTCTTCACACATCACTTAGCAGAACTATATGTTTGTAATGAAAAGCAAACAATAGGATTACAGTAGCAGTAATACCATAACATGACATAATATTCTTAAACCCACTTAATCCAGTTTAAGGTTGCAGGCAGCCAGAACCAATGCCAGTAGGACCAGAGAGAGCAGAAAGCGGTACTGGGTTCAACACCAGTCCAATGAGGAGCTCACTTATGCACACATTCATATGGTGAGAATGTGTAAAAATCCACATGGTAACTCATAGGGCTGGGTATTCAAATCCAGAATTCTAGATCCTTGAAGTGGCAGCATTAACCTTTGCACCCCCTGCAATAATAGAAATTATAATAAAATAAAGGAAAATTACAACAATTGCTTTTATTCTATAAAATCTATACCTCCATACGTAGTAAATGGAATTTCATTTTTAACCTTGGCAAGCTTCTTAAAATAAAGAAAAGAGGGCAAAATGTTGTTGAAATGTGTGCAATGCATTTTCTCATTTTTGTATAAATCAAACTGAAGCCGAGAAAGTCCTTTCTGCATGCTATTAGAGGAAAAGAGTAACTATTTCCAATTTTGCAGAAATTAACCACTGATTTGGTGAAAAAAGGAAAGTAAATACCCCTGGTCTCTGATAATAGTGCCACAGCTTAATGGGTTTCAATGTCCATATTTAACTTATAGCTCTGTAAGTTGCCAGACCTTTTACATGATTTTTTCATTTCTTGGACCAGCAGCTTGAGGAGAGCAGCTGGGATGTAGAATAGTGGTCGGTATTTCTTTAAGAACTGTTTTGCAACTTTTCAGGTGAAAAAGTGGAGTGGTGCTTGATAGTCTGCTACATGGCTGCTTGATTGGTCTCCACTTCTCTATGGGTAATTGTTTTCTTAGTAAACTTCTGATTCATGCAAATGTTTAAAAAGGCTCGGCGTCTTCAGGCCACTACATGAACAGGCTCTTTCAAAACTGCATGAATGTGGTTCAGCAAGTTCCCTAGGCAAGTGAGACAGATGAGCAGCAGTGAAGTTTGTCAGTCGTGAGGCGCAGGCAGTGTGGTGACCAAATCACACCTGAACCTCCATCCATGCACTTTAGATCTATGCTTCTTTAGAGGCACTTTAACATATCTGTCTTTAGGTTTGACACACCATTTACACAAAAAGTGTGTCATGCCAAATTCTTGCATGGTGCTATGCTAATGCAGAATGACAAGCATGCCAAAAGAATAAACAGTGTAAAGGCATGAATGTGCATCAGTGAATGGACTTTTATGTGCTCTTGACCGATGTATAGTGGGAATGCTGATTGTTTGGGAGTGGGAGTTGTTTGTATATTGTTCAACACAAACCCACTAAGTGAAAGCATTAAGTAAACCCTGATAGAAACTGAACATGAGCAAAATACATCTTTGCCACAATCCAACCTTATGCAACGCACAATACAAATGCACTGAGTAGACCAACAGTTGTACAAAATTGTAAACAACTTATGAAGGGGTGTCATTTACTGAATATGTGATTATCTGTGAATCGCTCAGTTCTGAAAACTTGTGTTAGTGCAAATGTGCATTGTAAAACTTTATGCAGCCACCTTGACAAGTCTATTGTCATTGTCTTTGGAGATGGTTTTGTGGTTGTTCCCTTTTAGTCTATCTGGACACTGTGGGTGTTGGGTATCACATATTTAGTCAATGAAAACAGATTTCTTTTGCAAGTGTGCCTTTCTGTTTTTTCTGTTTTTAATAGTACTGTTATGAAAGTTAGGATTTTTTTTCTGCTTGTACAATAATATTTGGGATCAGCATAAATGTCATAGCTGTTTCATCCATTTATTTTCTAACCCATCGCATCCAGTTTGCTGTCTATGAAGGGTGAAGCATATTCTAGCAACATCTTGTCCAGAACAGGAACCCAATCTGGACAGGACTCGATTATACTGTTGAACACACTCACACACCAAACATATGTACAAACCCACATGTATTCATCCTAGGCATATTTGAAATTTTGGGATGAAAACCTGGATACCCACTGAAAAGCTATCACACAGGCAGTGACTTGGCTGCAAACGGTCTCCCAGAAATTTTTCTTTTTGTGGGGTTGATGTGCTTTATTAACCTTCCCCAAACAGCTCAGTCCTGCACCTCCTTGCCAGTAAAGCCATTTTCCTTCAGAATTTCTTTTACTTTATCCATACACCTCTTCTTTGACCTTTACTAACTTTCTCTTCCCATGTACTTCCATTCCCATCACACTTTTGCTCACATATTCATTGTCTCTCCACATCACATGCTCATACCACTTTAACCTACTTTCCTGTACTTCTTTAGATATCTTTCCCATTTTTGTTGTACCTCTGATAGTTTCATTTCTTATTCTGTACTTTTTTGTATCTCCATACATCCATCTCAACATTCTCATTTCTAACACATCTAACTTCTTCTCCTACACTCCCCTTACTGCCCATGTCTCAACTCCATACATCACTGCTGGTCTTACGACTTTCTTAAAAACTTTACCTTTAACTTTTGCCTTAATTCTTTGATCATACAATACTCCTGATACCTTCTTCTAATTGTTCCATCTACACTGCACTCCATGGGTCATCTTTGTGTCTAATTTTTAATCTTCAGCTACCACTGAATCTGGACATTGAAATGTATCCACTTTTTCAATAGCTCTCCCTGCAGGCTAAGGTCTGAATCCTGATTATCATTAAACCTCATAAATTCTAGTTAAAATAATTACCAGTAACTATAAATTTACAGAAATAACCAAGTCATGTGCACAGATAACCACAGTGTGCTGACACACAAAACAGAGGCACCATAGACAGAAGGGTATTTTGCAGTGTAAATAGATTTCTGAATCTGCAAAGAATTACAGGAAAAATTAATGTAAGAATTAGTTATGGTTTTCAGCAATGTACAAACATAGGGTTGGATTTTTGTGATTGCTTCTGCATGCTAAGTGGTAAACAGTCTTCATCACTACTGTATTATAGGCACATTGAAAAAATAATTACAATTAAAATAATAATCTGAAAGATACTGTTTTTATTTTAAACCAAAAAAAATCACCTACTTTGTAATGCTAAGTTGGAGAAAAAAAGGCTGATAGGGTAGGCCTTCAAGTAAAGGACCAGGAAAGTTTAATATGTACTAAAACTTTTACCTTCATACTCACATGCCCATGAAACAGTCTAATTTATAAGATTACATTTCTTTAAACACTAAATGTACATAAACACACACACATGTCATTCAGGTCTTAGAAGGAGGAGTGAGGACCAGTGTTGACTGATTCAATATATTAAAAAGGAAATTTTTAAAAATAATGATATTTTGTTGGTTCCGTTTGTATGAAAGTATCAAATAATTACTTATTCATAATCAAATTTTCACCTCAGATTAAATAATCTTACAATATTTATAAAGGTTCTAAAACACCTAGGAAAAGAATAACTTTTTTTATTTTTATTCATTTTAATTAAAAGCAAATAACAATCCATACAATCAAATCAAACTTAACAAAACCAAAATTCACCCCCCACCCAAAACAAAGCAAATCTTTGTAGCAGCAAGGAAGAAATAGTATCCTTTTCCTTGATATGGGAGATTACAGTATTCTAAAATGTAATTGATTTGGTCCTGCCATATTTTAAAAACGTTTTGAACAGATATTCTGGGTCAGAATTAGATGTTTTCTAATTTCAGATAGTATAGGACACCAGTTACCCACTGACTTAAGGGTGGTAGGTAGGGATTCTTCCATTTGAGCAAGATAAGTCTATGTACTAGTAATGAGGTAAAGGCAATTACGATTTGTTTGTCCTTCTCCACTTTAATCTCATCTGGAAGTACACCAAACACAGATGTTAATGTATTAGGAATGATTGTAACACCAAGGCTATCTGATAGACATTCAAAGATTTTTCTCCAAAACAATATTAATTTGGTGCATGCCCAAAACATGTGGCCCACTGAGGCTGGAGCTAGATTTGCAGGTTGAACTTTGCCCTGGAAACATTTTGGTTAGTTCTATTTGGGATAAATGTGCTCGAAATAATATTTTAAGTGAAATAATTGAGTGCTTTGCGCATATGTAGCCAGAGTCTATTCTGTGATTGGCTGCCTTCCACTCCTTTTCTGAAATGTTACGTGAAAGATCCTTTTCCTGCCCAGGGATCTTTGCAAGGAAGGGACTTTAAAACATTTTTATAAATTGTGGGGATGCTATCTGAACTTCAAGACTGATCAATATTTCCTCCAAAATAGAAATAGGTGGAAGGTGAGGAAATTTGGGCAGATTCCATTTAACAAAGTTTCTAGCTTGAAAGTAGTGGAAGAAATTTGTTGATGAGAATTTAAATTTGAAGCTTAATTGCTCGTAGGATGCAAAAAAATTATCGATGTACAAGTCTCTAAATGTTTTAATCTCAGACATTTTCCAAGCATTAAATATTGTGTATGTTTGAGAGGGTGGAAAAGAGTGATTGTCATAGACATACATTGGTTCCATAATTTGAGTTTATGAAGGGCAATTGGATTATTAGTGTATTGATGATAATTTGTATTTACTTTTGCACAGAGCAGGAAATATAAAGAAGTAAAGCAAGATTTTAATTTTATTGCAGATTAGGCTTGTCTATATATATAATGTCCAGGGGCCTCATGTATAAATGGTGAGCACACAGAAAAATGTTGCATACGCCCGTTTCCACACTCACATCACAATGTATAAAAACTAAACTTGGCATAAAGCCACACACATTTCACGCTAGCTCAAACCCTGACGTACGCAAGTTCTCCGCTCGGTTTTGCTGTGCTACTGTTCCAGTGCGGTAGCTCTTTCTTTTTTAGATTCACATCCCTGACACCGCTTTATCATATACACTGAAATTAACCGCATATTGTTTATTGTTTAAGGCATCTGATTGTAATTATCACGTGACAATATAACGATCCACGGAATGGCCAAACTATTCCAAATACAATAGCTGCTTTAGTGTTGTTACTCTCACTGCACCTTCTTCTTCTTCTTTCAGCTGCTCCTGTTAGGGTTTGCCACAGCAGATCATTTTATTCTAAATTACTCTCGCTGCACCACTCGGAGTATTTATATCACTGTATCTGAGAGTGGAATCACAGCTCTATAGCAGCTGACTGGAAAGAGAATTATCGGTATACAGCATCTAGCACACGCTGCCTCAGCCATGCTGCCTATTTGAACTGCTCTCATACGGCAAACGCTTCAGAGCCTTTCCTGTACTGACCTCGCGGTTCAGAAACACTTTAATCCCAAGAACTATGAACACAATCAATCAGTCCATCAAGTGCTCCTTGTAGAACTGTTTGTACTTATAAGTACAAATACCTCACTGTAAACGTACAATACAGTTGTAATATTGCACAACCTTTGCCACTTTAGCGTGTATTTACATATGATGACAATATCATTTTAATATGAAATGCAGCAAAATATGTTTATTACATTATACAGATAAAATGTTAACATCATTTAAATAATCCATATTTTTAATAATTAAACATGTGAGGACATGGTGTTGCAGCGCTAACAAGGAGCTGGCACCCCGTTCAGGGATTGTTCCTGCCTTGCGCTGTATTCTTGCTGGGGCTGGCGCAACACTGGAAGGATAGATGCATAGAATAATTAAACATGTATTACGAAAATATTTCAATATTCCTTAAAAGTTCTAAAGAATCGGTGGTCTAAGCTTACAGATGGCTTAACATCTATTATAGATGATTGTGTGGCGATTGGGTACTTGGAGAAAGAAAAGGAAGGACAAGAATTGGTTAGTACATTTGAAAGAGACAGTACTGCTGCAATAAGTTATTTTATCGAAGGTCGCGCATGGCGCAGCAAGCATCTTTCATGAGGCAGAAACAATCTGTGGATGAGGCACCACCGTGTTCCCATGTTTAACACATGCCTTAATTCGTATCATCATGAAAATGATAAAGTATACATCTCAGTATTTAAATTATTCAGAGAACTGTAATATCATGAAAATAATGGATTCTGTGTCCTGTCGGAGGAAGAGAAAGCCTGTTTAAGAACCACATAGTGATTCACACACATAGAGCACATAGAAGAACACATACAAGACAAAGCATTTACCGTGTTACTTTAGTTACGATGGTATTTGAGAAACTAGTAAATTAAACGATTTTAAGATGAAGTTTATGATGTTCTACTTTAATGACAAAATAAACTACATGATTAAATTAGAAATTTCGAGATTAAAGTTGACATTTCGAGCTTTTTTCCCCACTGTGTCCCTATTTTTTTTTTCTTTTCTCTGTACCCTAATAAGCTTTCACATGACACTCAGACGGTAGGCTACAACTTGTCTTTTCCCTGTGACTTTAATATCTGACAACTTTTTTATTTCGGGCACTGTGCGACTTTGTGAACTTGAGCTTTCAAGTTTCTTCGACACTCTATGTCACTTGATCAACTTCCTTTTGTTGTTTATACCACTGTTTAAATAAACAAATAGCACATTTTTTCCTTGCCTCCACTTAGTATTCACTGAAATTCTTCTATTTTCCCCTGTGCTTTTGCCTTTGCCTTTTCACAGAATGCTGAGCTTAAGGGATATTTATATTGATTTGCATATTCAAAGAGGCATAATTCTGGGAGGAGTTGGGGAGTGGCAGCATGCGCATGCATGTGCGTTACTTTTCATGCTGACTGGAATTTATTTAGTGAAAGAACATGGAGTTGGCGAATGCACAGATTTATGCATCTGGATTTTTTTGTGTGTACGAACATTTCCACTTTTGTCCGTACGCCATGTTTTAGTGTGAATTCTACGCATGGCGTTATGCATTAGGCCCAAGGTCTTTATGGCATGTATATCTGACGGCCAGTAATAAAATTTTAAGTTAAGTAGAGCCATACCTTCTTCTTCTTTAGGTCATTGTAGTCACCCTTTGTTATGAATGGATATTTACAATTCAAAATAAAGGAAGTTATGATTGAATCCAATTTCTTAAAAAAAAAAAAGATTTGTTAATGTATATGGGGATGGTTTGAAATAGCAAAAGAAGCTTAGGAAGGATGTTCATCATAAAATTGATGATTGTACCTGCTAATATTAGATGGAGGGTGGACCATCTATTGACATCTTGTTTAATATTTTCCATGCAGACAGCAAACTTTTGTTGAATAAGAGCTTTATTTTTACTTGTGATATTTACTCCTAAACTGTTTTGCTATAATAAATGGGAAGGTGTCTAGTCTAGTATTGTGTGCTAGAGAGTTCACTGGAAAGCACACTTTTATTCAAATTAATTCTGAGTTCAGGTGTCTTTTGCAAATGTGCTAGTGCTTTTATGATTGTTGGCAAAGAATTTTGTGGGTCAGATATACAGTACCATATCATCTGCATATAATGATCATTTTCTGTTCAAGTACTTCCCTGAAAATCCCCTTTATCTCTGATGCATTTTAAAAGTAAACAGCCAATGGCTCAATGGCGATTGCAAAAAGCAATGGTGATAGGGTAAATCCTTGTCAAGTACCACATTCTAGTATGAAGTAGTCTGAAATAATGTTCTTAATACAAACTGATGCTTCTGGACTTGTATAGAATTGTTTGATCCATGCACATATGTTTGGGCGGAACCCATACTTATGCAATGTGGTGAATAAGTAGTCAAATTTAGCCATGTCAAATGCTTTTTCTGCAATCAAAGATAGTAAGCTCTCGGGGGTGATAGATTTAATGGGTAAATATATTTTGTAAAACAAAAGTCGAAGATTAGAATCTAAGCGTGTGCCTGCAGAAGCACTTTCTCAATCCTTCTAGCTAGAACTTTGGAGAGTATCTTAATGTCATTATTCAGGAGTGAGATTGATCTGAATGATGCACATTGTAGTAAGTCCTTATTTTTCTTAGGAAAGATGGAAATTAATACTTGGTAAAAAAGTCTAAGGTAGACTTTTGTTGTCTTTAGCTTCTGTAAACCTTGCTAATAGTAGAGCTAGCTTATTTGAATTTTTTTTATAAAATTCCTCTGGGTAGCCATCAGGGCCAGCTGCTTTCCAACTTTGAAGGGAGTTTATAGCATTTAATATTTCTGAGAGTGTCAGAGGTCTATCCAGTTCCACAGCACTAAGAGTATTTAACTGTGGCACCTGCAATGAGTCAAAGAACTTATTAGATTGTGTCTTATTTTCTTAAAACATCCTGCTTGTGGAGTTGCTGAGCTAAAACCTTATTGGCCTTCTCTCTGAGTTCATAGTAATGATGTCATGATTTAAAGATAAGCTGTTCTGTTTCTTTAGTAGTACAGAGGTTAAATTCTGACTGCATAATCTGTCTTTTCCTCTAAGGTGCCTCATTTGGAGACCTGGCATACTCTACATTTATTCCAGTAATTTCTCTGATTAACTTCTAAAAAACAAAAAAAAAAAAAAATGTGTCATTGAGACAGGAATACTTCTCAACTAGTAAAGGCAGAGTTTCTGTTTCAACTTTAGAAAAATCATTTAACAATAATTTTGTTTTTTTTTTGTGTACTGTGATGTCATATGAATATACAGCGTATGAAAGGTTCAATCCCAAAAATACAAACATCTTTCACAAACAGATAGGCCAAGCATTCATATTGAGTTAATTATTAAACTGGCCCAAATGAGAGTTTGTATAGCTGTCTGAATGCATCCTGGAAAAACTGGTGTTCCAATTAATTAGTTTCTGTTTTGCACTTCCTGCCAAGAAAGGCATGAGCTCCCCATAAAAGGCAAGTTCAAAGAATGATTGACAGGCAATCAATTTCTTGAAACCATCTAAAATAATTCAGTTCAAGGAAATTTATGTTCATATAGTGTAATTCTCATTTGTTTCTGCAGATGTAAGGTAACCACCATGAACCACCATGCTACCCTTGACTTGTATGTACAGATAATGTAGCTGCATGGGGCTGTAAAAAATTAACAGGACTTCAGCATTAATTATCATTCTCTTCAGTATATTTTAATTTAGGCAGCATAAATAATTTAGTACACTTTAATATCCCCTTTGTTCCGTGGCATTAAGGGCTGTCTATTATGTGCATTTTGATTTTTTAATTACTACCTATACAGTATCTTGCAGTCTTGAGGTATCACATAACGTTCTACTGTTTTGTGTGAACCTCACTTCTTTAATCATATTTAATTACTCTTAGTAATATTTGCATCCCAATTCATCATAATCTACAAATGCATATTCTTTCATGTACTAATTTAATGTCTGTATATTTATGTATCTAAATCACTGTCATATAAATAAGCATAAACAACACAAAATTAATAATATACTTGAGATGTATCAAACTGCGTTTCAGTTACAGAAAATGTCATGAACAAGGCAAACCCATAGGGGGAGCCAACGCCTCACTTTTGAACTTGAAAACACTATATGAAATGTTTGCACTTACTGTAAGATGTATACAATAAAGTAACTATTTTTTACTAAAAAAACCAAAAGATTAGTTTATTGTAATTTTAAAAACATAGTTTTTACATTCAAATTTAGACAAAAGTAATTTGTACCTAAAAAAGTAAAAATAATTTTCAAAATATGCATTTAAACAGACTTAAAATATGTTACTTTAATGATACTCAAATATAATTACTTTTAGGCAAGTGGTCTAAAATATACATGGCTGCAGACCTAAAGGTAAATTTTCAGGTGCTTTCATTACACCCCCAAAAGATCCTGTCAAAAATTTACATACATTATGCTGTACTGTAACTGAGTGCTCTTCATTTGCTTCAACCGTTTGCTTTAAAATAAAACAAAATATTTCTTGTAAGCATTTGCTACCGTTCACCCTAAAATAAAGGTAAATGTTTCTAATATTATCATTCTTCTTTACATAAATTCCATCCATAAGCAGAAAAATTGTTTAGAACTTCATTCACCTTCACATTGAACGTAAAGTAATGAATGCAAATTGATATTTTATCTACAGTATATCTATTCAATAATTTATATATCTATCCATTAATATGTATTATATACTGTACACACATTGTTGCACAACATTATTAACATATTATTGAAATCATTGAATTTCCTACAACAATACACTTTTGTGAGAAAGAGATTTGATTATGAATTTCAAAGGTTTTATCCACTAGTTCATACTTTTCAGCTATCACATCATATCATTTTACTTTTTAAACCTACCAGCTTCTCTGTAAGGAGGGTTTAAGCTTAAAAGACTAAAGAGGAGTTGTTACAAATGATAGATGATTAACGTGTCTTATACTATCTCCCGATTTTGCCTAAATTATACTTCAAAGCATTCCTGTTCCTTGGTCAACTGAAAACTTTCTTCTAACTTCAGAGTGTTCCACTTTGACCACATTAACTTAATGCCCAGGAAAGCTTTCAATTTCATAGACTAACTTTCCTTCATGTTTTTGACATATTGATTTAAATAAATAATTACCCTTTGGAAAAAATCTTTTTGAGCTTTTAATGTTATTTTGCATCAGGCAAAGTTGCTTATTTGAATAACACACATTGCAAACTGTGAAATTACAAATAAGAGATCAGACATCAAAGGAAGCTGCACTGCACTGTGCATTTACATATTTTGTACATAAGTCAAAGTTTATATATATATATATATATATATATATATATATATATATATATATATATATATATATATATATATATATTATACACACAGACATTCTAAATATATATTTAAAAGAAAATAACGTTTCTAAACCTGCAGATGCACTTCATAAATGGTAATGGAATACTTCTTTAAATTCTTAATTGGCAGCATATACTGTACATCTTTATATAAAGTGCTATAATGAGTGTAAATATTCCACTATTATAACAAATACTCCCCTTCATTAGGTGAGGTCCAACCTTGTCAGTGCTAATTGTGATAGTTTCTTCATGCTGTGTCTTAAAAGTATAGAATTAATTACACTGAAAGAACAAAGAAGAAAGAGGTGAAAAGGAGTGGAAACCATGGTTACTTTCTTCCATTGTGAAGCAAAGGCTCCTCTCCCAATAGTTTATGTTGAAGCATCTTGATTTTCTTTACCCTTGGGACCTGAGCAGCTGCAGAAACAAACTGCTGTGAACAGTGTACATTTCTGATGAGGAAAATGTCTAATCCCTCAGGCTCTTTCAGAAAAAGAAAAATAATCTTTATATCCCATTCCAAGGAAATAAATGATAAAAAAAATGTCACATGGTAATCAAACGTGGATGACTTAAGGCATTAAAGGTAGGCATTTAATATCTATAATGATTGTAAAGCATACTTGACATTTTAAGCAGTGAAAATGGCCAACAGGGCATGACGTTGTTTAACACTTTTTGTGCTAACATACCGTAGTGTTTAATGACGTTTTGCAATTATTATTTGACCAAGGAAACCTGAATTCTTCATTTTGCCCAATGTTTATGCAGCAGAGTTATACGCTCTTTTAAAAATCCGTGATATACCACCAATGTGAGGGTAACCTTAAATATTTAAAAAGCTTACCCTCTGCGCTAGTAAGGGCAGTATTAAAAATGACCAGTAGGTGGCCTTAAAGTCTAAAGTTGTTCTTCCGTAAGAATTAGGTTTGTATGATTAGTGTGCAAAATCGTGCCCGTAGTCTAAATAATAATAATAATAATAATAATAATAATAATAATAATGTTTAAAATAAAGTGTTATGTTCAAAAAAGGATTATTTTGCAATCTGGTGTTTATTAAAATATATGTAAAGATGGATAAAGAATTAATCATTTAGCCAATAACGTGCGAATATTAATTATTTTACTTCATCAAATCTAGGAATAAAGCATAATCACAGAAAACAAAAGATAAATATTCAAAGATTTTCAAATTGGTACAAAAACAAAGGAAAAACTGGGAAAGGCTATTTATTTTCTATATATTGTTTATGTGAACTATTTAATGGCTATCCCATTAATAGTAAAGAACCAAGAAAATGGCCCCAAGCATGTACAAAAAACGGATATTTTAGTAACAATTCATGATATCTTTCAGATACATACGCATTGTATTAATCTTACACTGTATTGAAAAGAAAGTACAATCCATCACTTCACAGTTGACTTCATTTTCTAACACAGTATGACGTAATGTTTTCATTATTTTCAGTTATTTGAGTGGTACTTGAAATGGAATAAAAAAGCTTAAGGAACACATCAATATCCCTTTACTAATACTTCCATACGGTGGCGCAATTGTAGCACTTCTTCCTCGCCCTAAGGAGACTAGGGTTGACTTCCATGGTCCTCAGTGCGTGGGTTCTAATCGGGCGATCCGGATTGTTTCCACCGACCAAAGACATGCAGGTTATCTTAACTGGTGACGCTAAATTGGCTTGGTTGTTTCTCCCTGCCACACTGGGTTTGGATTCTCCAGTTTTAACGTGTGACACTGTTTGAGATATTACATAATGTTCACAGGGAAGGCAGATACATGACGAACCATCGGACTCCAGAAAGGAAGGGATTCGAACCCTCATATCGCTATATGAACAACTTAGAAATAAAAAGAATGAACACAAAACCCAACTGTAGGTGCTTTAAAAATGACTCAGCATTATAAAGTAAAGAAGGAAAGAGAAGTCAAATACAGGTATGTTATAAACCTCCAAACTTAAAACTATTTATTGGTTTGAATGAATGTTAGAATGTTAAAAAAGGGAAGTCTTCACACTTCAGTTTATTTTAACCGTTTTAGAGCCACTGTACTCAATAAAGATCTGCACGAGATCTAAAAAGAGACACCGAAATGATGGCACCGTCATCCTTTTGCTTTCCTGCTAAGCAGATTTCTCAATTTAAACTGTGTTTAACTGTGGCGTTATTCCTGGCAGAGATTGTTTGCTTGGGTTTACGAAGGGGACTAGCCCTGGTGTGGCAAAGGTCTTCTGTTGTCGCTGGGAAATACCTAGTGCGATTTTCTATTGCTGGAATGAGTAGCCGGCTTCTTGGAAGGGATTGTTCTAATATGACGCCGAAAGGATGCAAAGCAAATCGAATATACTCCGCGCCAATTTAAATACTTCTTTGAATCACTTGATTTCCTTGAACTGTCTCGGGAACAATTTCTTATTGAAATCCCTTTTCTTTTGCTTACCCTGGGATTACCCATATTTATTAAGGTGCTGTTAAGTCTTTGTTCGACACAATAGAATAAACAGCGAGATCGTTCTAATCGACATTCGCGGTGTTCGGCATTGACATTTATTAAGTGAATCTGCTAATGTTGTTCGTGCAAGAGAGCTCCCTGATCGATATATTAAAAGCGTTTGTCTATCATAAAGCTACGTATACGCTTCCGCAAAAGGAGCTTTCACCCGAAACAAGTTTCATATATGGGCTAATTAACTCTTTCAAAGACGGTGCTTGATTTTAAATCCGTGTCTTAAAATGTCCACTGTTTCACCTATTTGCACTATAATGCGTGTCCATTATAGGTTGCTTCGCACTAACGAAAATAACATGAAGCATTCATTGTATTCACAATCTTTCCAAAGGCGATACAGTAAGGCGGTAAGATAGTATTTGCATAACAGAACGGTGCTGCATATACATGTTATTTAAGAAGTCTCTTTTCAGAGATAACGAAGGGTTTGGTAGTATGGAGTTAAATGCATTTTTATTTTGCCCATCTGTTTGTCACCTGCAATCCAGTTCATTTTCAGAAGCTCCCAGTTTTCTCAGTGCTTGCAGCCCGTTGTGCCGAATGAAGAATTCATTGCAGCAAGCTTGTGTTTTGATTTTTTTTTTTATTCCCGACCAATAATCCCATTGTTTTCGTTCGGTACCTGTCTATTTGGTAAATCAATCCCCTCTTCGTTATACGAGTCTGTACCTTCAGTCGCGAGCATTTAGCAATATCTAGACATATGACCCGCCCCCGGCCCGCCCATTTTGACGCGAAAGAAACGCAAGAGTATCCGTAGGCTAGCGACCTCTCTCTCATTAAGCAAGTCGGCTCTGCTGCTGCTGGTGTTGCCGCTGTGGTCGCGCGCGTGTCTGTGTTTTAGACCGGTCTTCAGTGGTACAGATATTTCTTCTGCAGTCTTGTAACTGGATCTCACCATCGTGGTAACCTCTCAGAATTTAAGCCTTGGGATTTATTCTACTGATTGTGCACTAAAGGGAGTAAAACGCCAGCAGTTAATTGAAACGAAACACTACCGACAACGTCAAGTCGATGCCAAGAAAGTTATGGAAAGTGTGTAAAAACTTTAGCCTGGTTTAAGTTACGGTGGAAGATGTTGAAACTCCATTCGGTGTTTTTTGGTCAGATATGGATTGACTATTCTACTTTGTAAGAGAAGGCCGCTACAAGTGCAACTTTTTTTTACTTTTTTTAAAAGTGCTTTTTTTATATCATTAACACATTTTGAAAACAACAACACTGGCAATAAAGTTCCAGAAATTAATCTGAAATATTCTTGAAGTGCTGCTTCACCATGAGTGGATTTGATATGGAGTCACTATAGCCTTCACTGCGATCTTGAACTCGTGTAATTTTCAGAGAAGTGCATTTATTATACGAGGTTTTAAATTCTACACATCCGTTCTTTTGGAATACAGTCATGAACTTCATCTTGAGCGTAATAAATTTGGTTCTGGCCTTCGTTTTATATTTATCAACGGTAAAGGTAGGGACTTACTTTTAATAATTACAAAAATTACGAAATTTGTATGTTATTATTGCAACTATTTTTATTATATGGCTGGTTCATATTAATGTGTCCGACTGCCCTTGTAGTTTGCCTTCGTAGGTCATTCCGAAATATTCACTCTAGAAATCACCTCGCAGATATATATTTTTACACAATCACGGGTGTTATGCCAAGTTGTCCCCGTGCAGCTTCACCCAATGATTCCGTTTTTCGAAAACATTATATACAAGCATTTGGCCTATATGCCCTTATTTCCAAAGAGGTTTGATCTTTTACTTTTGTAACAGTGGCAACGACCTTCGCGGCGCATAAAACTGATCATTCTTAAAGGAACAGCGACAGTTTCTAATGTCAAAGAAAAACGGCCACACACGTGATTGCAATATTTGATTACTGTACCAAATCATGATTTTGTGAAGCATGATGTCCCAGCGTGGCTGCTGTAATCTAAAGAATAAGTAATAAATAGCACATTGTACAGGAGTGAAGTTGTAATCTTCTCAATTCTGAAATATAAATCTTTGATCCCTGACTCCGTACTCTGCATTTTTTTTGTACTCCATATTCTTAAAGGGTTTACATTCCAGACGTTATTCCGACTATACATATATGTATAAATCAAAATACAATTAAATCGGAGATTGCACGGAAGCCGGCAGACCATGGAAAGGGTAGAGATACATTTCTAAGTAAAGCACTGTATTCATTATTTGACATAGGGTTTAATGACGTACGACCAACAAATTGGGCTTGCAATGGCTTTGCTATAAACTAAGTATTTCCATAGAGACCTGCCATACGAAACAGGCGAATGATGTGAACGGACTGTTAATGATTTTAGAGCTCTCAAAATCGCATAATCCGGTTTCATTTTACATGTTATATTTTAAAATATGAGCTTCTGTACATAGATCAGATGTGGTAATTAGACAAATATTAGTTATCAAGTAAAAACATCCTATGGGAATAAGCATCCTGACACCCGAACAGAATATACACGTTTGAACGCGTTTCTTTATTACAGTGAACCAGCGGAGCAGGCCATCCATATGGGCTGGTAGGAATGAAAGCCCGGCATAGCTTAAGAAAAGGCAGCTGGGAGGTTGCTTTAAGTGCCCCTGAATTTGGATCACTGTCAAGCTGAATGTGTGAGAGGTTTGTCCTTCAGCCTGGTTACTTATGAGAGAAATAAAAAAAAGAGAGGGGGAGGGTTTAGAGGCGTTTTTAGGGAACTCTTTTCGCGCTCTTAAAAGTCTTAAATTCAAAATGGTAAAATAGTCTCTGCACTCAGTCGCTAAAAGTTTCGAATTTTATTATAATCTTCTACTTAACCTTGGTGGTGCGCTGCATCAAGTATGATTGTACTTTTTTGTTATGTAGTTATAAATTAATAATAATGTATGTACAGTATAACTGGAGGCTGTTAAAAGAAATGTGTGAAGTGAGAAAACCGGAGATTTATTTATTATTTTATTAAGCCGGACTAAGGCGTGACAACCCTCCCCTGTTTCTTACTGACGCTTGAACAATGGGAGAAAAGAGAGGCTTCCAGATGTATGCGCCTTGTTAAATTCTTCGCCTCTTGAAATAGGACAAGGCGTCAATCTGACTAAATGTTAATGCTTGCATCGTGTTGTCCAGCAGTACGTCTCAATAAAATGTTTTAATGTTTTTTAAAGGTGCTGCACGAGGTGGCAGGGAGAGAACAATAGGAACCAAGTGGAAATAAAAAAGATGGAATGTCAGATTTACAAAATGTTGGGATAACGTAATCGAAATTGCCAATTTTGAAACGAGGTTTACAATTTAAAGCTATATAATTCACATTTTAATCGTTTTGATTTTGTCACGTAAAGGTGTAAAATGGTCGGGTTTATAGATTGTTGAAAATTTCCACTTGTCGCAGGCCTTTCTGATAGTTGTTCGATCGTGTGACATATCGTGCAGTTTGGCGTGTAGGATCGGAAGTGAGATGGCTGTAGTGTAAAGACTTGGTGTCGAGACAGCTGCTGTAAAAACCTTCGTTGCACGTGCACTGATCTTTTCCTTTTTTCCTCCCTCTCCTCTAGAGTGCCCATTTACCTGAGAATGGAGAAAGAAGAACAAATGAAGGTATGTCATTTTTTGTGCAAAAGTGAGGGCTGGAGTAATGCTTGAAGTGCCACACTGGCATCGCCGGGGTTTCATCCAAAAGGTGTTTTAAGTATAGTGTGAAAAGAATAGGAACGGGGGTGGGGGGATGAATAGCCAGAGCGAAAGGGGACAGACATATCAAAGGATCCGCATATGCTGCCCTCTTCTGGATGCGAAGCGTATTGATTCCACCTAAGGAAATTAAAGAGACAGAGAAAGAGAGAGAGACTCGCCTCGACTGCTGACAGTTTAAGGCCGAGAGAGCTCTTGTGTGTATTTTGTTTTGTGAATTTAAAGAAACATAAATGAAGAGGAAAGTAAAAGTACATTTAATAATATTATACACAGGAGTAATGTCGAATGAACAGTTGTATGGCTTTTATTGACTATTCACAATTTAATGAAGGCCTGTCCATACTCTGGCTTGAGACTTTTTTTCTTATTACCTTATTATAGCACCATAACCGCCTTCCACCACAGGATCATAAATTAAGACTAGCCTCTTACTATTCTTATAGAAGAAATATTTATTTCAAATCATAGTAATGCCTGAAAATAAAAGAATCAGCCTTTTGTTCAAGAGTTACTGCTCTTTAATTCCTGACAATATGGAGTACTGGACTGCCAGTTTTTCTGGCAGAATTATTTCAGCCTTCTTAATGATTTAACATGTATTTATTTCACCCAGGCACTTTGTGGTTTGAAAAACATTTATCTTATTGTACATTGGGGGCATCTGCATTTCATAGCCAGTTTTTCTTTGTCATTAAGGCCTTATAGGGGATCCCAACTCTAGAATCACCTGATTTCATAAATCCTTTCCAAGTATGCTCCAAGTTATCACTGCTTTAACTTTCAACAAAATGTACTGTTAACTGTTTCTTTTTCAAATGATATTTGCTTTCAACTAGAGTATTTGATCAGTGAAACCATTTTGTTCTTTATCACAATTTTTCCTTATGTTAATACTACAATGCCCATTTATCACAAATACCACCTTGTTTGCCCTAGTACTGATGTCAATAGACATGTCATGTGACTTGGATGAATGCATATTGTTAACACATGTTAGTTCCATTTGCTTGAAGTAAGAGGGTATTTTTGCAGCAGAATTCATTATGAAAGGGAAATACTGATGGTTGATTTAAAGATAAATTATTTTTAAACAGTGACTCTGTATTTGTAAAGACTCTGCTTTTGTACAGTATCATACATGATGTTCCAAACTTTTTCATTTCTGATCTCAGATATTTCTTACCATATTTACTACAGCATGATGATTCTTTTGCTCTTTGCTACTTATTCTAGTTGAGAGAATATCCCTTTTTATATTCATAGTAGTTTTCCCAGGCACACTTATACATACAGTGTGTATATATAGGGTGAACTATTTTTTACAGTTAAATACTATATTGTATATCCTTGTATGATGAAGAAAGATTTAAAGACTATTAAAAACTAACAGTAGTACATTTAAAAAGGAAAATTGTTCCACAGTTATTTACAAAAATGAAAACAGTTTATTTAGTTATACAGTATCTACCTTAAATGAAACAATTTTATCAACTAGGAGCCCAAACTATGGCCTTAGGTAGTAGGAAGATAAAGCATTCTAAATAATAATTTCTCTTGTTATTGACATGAATACTAGACCTTGATTTGTAATCAATCAAAATGCAGTAAACATAGACTTTCGAATTGGTGTTAATTATATTTGACTAATCCAGGGCCCTTTAAAAATTATCACCCTTTTCTCTACCTTTTATAGGCCTATAATTGAAAAGTATAGAAATAGTAAGCCGCTTCCCCATATACATTCAGGTAATTTTTATATTTTATTTCTATACATAAATATTTTTACGTTTTTACGTTTATTAATTTTTCAGTAGTAGAGGCTATGCATTTAAAAGCAAACTTCAAGGTGTAAAAAAGGGATATTTTCTCTATCATGCTTAGCAGCAATTTTATTTTCACTTTCTTCTCAGTTGTTAGAGTAGTATAGCAATTTATTAAGTTACTTGAGTAAATTTTCAGTACTGGTACCTCTGCTTTGACATGAACATTTCCAATTTTTAAATTGTTTTTGAATCAGGGTGTACTTTTTTATTCCCAATCAAACACAACATTTATTAGCTACCATTAAGACTTCTTTTAGTTTTAGTGTATCACAGTACGTGTTATAGTAGTTAACATTTTAAATAGCAGAGCCACTGTGTACAGCAACCTGTTAAAGTGATGAGCTATAATCGGTGTGGTGAAAATTAGAAAAAAACATGATAGATCTTATTAAAAAAAATAACAATTTATTCCTGACCAAAGAACAACATGGGAATCCTTAAAGGGATGAAAACATTCAAGCCAAATATATTATTTGTAAATAAACATAAGTGGACAATTTTTATATTGCATAAATTAATATCCCTGTAATTTGAACAAATGAGCAACATATTTCGTATAATTTGATTTCACTTTGATTTAAAAGTATGTTTCAAACCATAGGTTTTTAAAATAGTAAGGACTGAAATGTTAAATTTGAGCACTTATTTCCATATTGAGCTATATTATCTTCTTTATGTTTATTTACAGTTATACAGTTTTTGGAAGTCTTTGAGAGGAGCTACTGTCGAACGATAGAGACATTAGTAGACATCTTCCAGGAGTATCCTGATGAAGTAGAGTACATTTTCAAGCCTTCTTGTGTACCACTTATGAGATGTGCAGGGTGCTGTAATGATGAAAGCTTAGAGTGTGTTCCCACAGAAACGTATAATGTAACTATGCAGGTAAGGAACTGAATTGTACTTTTATAACTTAATATTAATAACACAAGTTACTTTTTTACTACTATGTAATCAAAGAATAGAATTTAGTTTAATTTTTAATAGTCTCAGTTTGACCACTTAGACTCCATTAAATTCCCGATCTTTTGTCTCTTTTTGACTTGCCTTTTTGTTATTTTGTTAAAAAAATAATTGTCATAAATCAAAAAGATCATATCTGAAAAGCTACTCTTGTACAGTATGATGTAAGAAGCATCTACACTGTAGGTTTGTCCTTTTGATTTTTTTTTTAATATTTGAATTAATAGTTGCTTTTTAAACTGTGTTAAGTTCAAAATGTGTGTCTTTGAAAATTATTTCTTGATTTTAGTGCTTAATCAGAAAGATAATAAAGTAGTAGAGCCTTCACTCTGAATCTGTGTGGAAGTGTCAATTTCAAGTGCCCAAAAATAATGTGTTGTGATACTTAATTAGCATCCGTAGTTCTTTAGTTTTTATTTATCTCTTAGTTTTGGACTTATGAAGCATTCTGATTTTTTTTTTATTTAGGTAATGAGAATGAAATTCAAACATGGTCAACATGTCAGTGACATGAGTTTCACAGAACACAGCAGATGTGAATGCAGGTAAAAATCCTTAGAAGCAGCTAACCTGTAATTATTGTTAAATAGCATCTGGATTTGTGTTGTGGAGTAAAAATTGGTGACACATAGTGACCTATATTATTGGTATTTTACAGACCAAAGCAAGATTTCAGAGAGAAAAAAGAAAAGTAAGTGAAAGTTTGTTAAGCAGTTGTCTTGTGTTTGTGTGTGCCCATGTGTGTTGTTATTTAACATACTATAGATCTTTATTCATACTAGTATTTTAACATTCCTTGTCCAAAGCTAGGAAATACCTTATGTGAAACAAGAAAAGAACTTTTCAATACAGATTGCATTCAATAAGCAGAATAGCTCTTTTGAGATAACTTGGAATAAACACAGCTTTCTCACAGCCTAGTCTACTCTGTAATAAATGAAAGAGTACTGTCATTTAATAGGTCACTTATTAAAAATTAAGAGGATAGAAAAGTAAAATTTACAAAGTTAACCTCCACTATTTACCCTCTTCAAAATCATCTTTGATTTTACTTACAATTTTTGCAATTCCCATCCATCCTAAATATTGACTGGTAAGTGTGGTTCCACCATCTCTCAGAACAGGTCTTCCACTTCAGCGGAGAGGCTTTGTACCCAACTACTTTAACTCCACTCCATGCATACAGCATTTCACTCCCACCATAATTGGGAGCAGTTTTTAATTTGCTATTTTGCTTTAATATCTGCACATTAATTTGTATTGTTTTATGTTGGCTTATGAATTTTTCAGTCTGTAATGATTATAGGATACTATGTCATTTTTTGCAGATTCATTTAGTGATAATTGAGAGAGACGTGTCATTATTTCTCACAGAACAGGATATAAATTTTACCAAGCTTAAATTTTGAAATGGACAATAAAACTGTCAATAAAATAAGCAGCAATTTTAGTCTCTTCTCAGAGGTTGTCATTACTGCATGGCACACAACTAATTCTTCACCTGCCTGTTCTCATAATTTACTTTGATTTCTTTCATCAGTCAGTATTAACTTCCCATAAGTATTTTGTTCAGTGCTGTGCTTTTTTTGCAGCCTTTGCCTGGCTTCTCACTGTTTTGCTCTTTAAGACTAAATTCCTCACATTTATAATGAATGGCTTTCTTATGCACACTGTATACAGTATTGAACATGTATAGTGCAGCATCATTATTCACAACAGCTGGTAAGCAAAATTGTGCGAGGCTACAGGTTATCCATAGTCCTAACAATAAAAAATTTAGTTATGTATCCCTAATTTATTTATGAAAAAATGCACAGAAAATACAGCACTGAGAGAAATATCCATCCACCCATCCATTATCCAACCCGCCATATCCTAACTACAGAGTCAAGGGGGTCTGCTGGAGCCAATCCCAGCCAACACAGGGCACAAGGCAGGAAACAAACAACAGGTAGGATGCCAGCCCAGCGCAGCTGAGAGAAATATTTTTCTTTAAATGAGTAGCACTGCTTACTACCATTAAAATATACTGTCATGTACACTGCAGCAGTTTCAATCAAAAGCTTGTAATGGATTGTTGATCTTTTAATTTCAAATTCAAATTTGCTAATTTGTTAATAGCTAAGATAACTCCTTTAGATTTTGTAGCATAGCTGAAAAGTAGAAAAATAATAGTAGTATAGTTTCCATCCATCCATCTTCTAACCCACTGAATCCGAATACAAGGTCACGGGGGTCTGCTGGAGCCAATCCCAGCCAACACAGGGCAGGAACCAATCCTGGGCATGGTGCCAACCCACCGCAGGATACACACAAACACACCAAGCACACACTAGGGACAATTTAGAATCACCTATCCACCTAACCTGCATGTCTTTGGATTGTGGGAGGAAACCCACGCAGAGACGGGGGGGAACATGCAAACTCCACGCAAGGAGGACCCGGGAAGCGAATCCGGGTCTCCTAACTGCGAGGCAGCAGCGCTACCACTGCGCCACCGTGCCACCCAGTATAGTTTCCATCCATCCATTTTCCAACCCGTTGAATCCAAACACAGGGTCACGGGGGTCTGCTGGAGCCAATCCCAGCCAACACAGGGCGCAAGGCAGGAAACAAACCCCAGGTAGGATGCCAGCCCAGCGCAGCTAAGATAAATATTTTTCATTAAATGAGTAACACTGCTTACTACCATTAAAATATACTGTCATGTACACTTCAGCAGTTTCAATCAAAAGCTTCTAATGGATTGTTGATCTTTTAATTTCAAATTCAAATTTGCTAATCTGTTAATAGCAAAGATAACTCCTTTAGATTTTGTAGCATAGCTGAAAAGTAGAAAAATAATAGTATTATAGTTTAGTATGTTTTTATATTTTTGAATACTTAAATAGTAATTAGTAGATATGTGTCATCATATTAATGTTATGCTGTGAGGTGCATTTTTTTTATTAATGACATTCTGTTATTTAACAAATATAAATAGCGATTTCTGTCTAACAAGTTTTTATAATCCATGGACTAGATGAATATCTTACATATATCAATACATTTTATTTTGATATTTACAATACATGTCCTAAAGTAATACAAAAATAATTACCAACCAAATGTAAAACACCATACACTTAGGATTTGTTTAATTAGGATTAAAGAGTAACAATATCTGTTAATTCAAGTAAGAAAGTTATTTTTTTCATTCTACTTGAAATTCTAATTTATTGGTTACCTGTAAAAGTAGTGTTGAAATTTAAGAACAATTTTATGGTATAAGAGGTTTATCAAAAGGACTCTCTGTCAATAAACTAGAAAATGCAGTATATTTCAGTATGTAAAAAAAACTATGTTATGGAGTGATAGCTATATGGCACCTGTTTATCAACGCTATTATTTGTTTACTTGTACTTATACAGTATACAGTGTAAGAATGTTTCTGATTATTATGATGATTTAGTTTTTAAAGACAGGGATCTTATAGTAGTCTTATTTTCTGAAAAAAATGTAACAGCAATATCTTGCAGAGGTTTTAATGGCATAAACCAATTAAAGAGGCATGATCCATTTCAATTTTTCATTTGAAAGCAAAGTAAACCATTTTGTAAGTTTAATATTTAGATAATAATTTATTTAATATTTTATTTCATTCAGAGAAACAAATGAATGTTATAAATATTCTGAAGAATGTTTGAGTTCTACATTTAATTTGGTAGCTTACATGCATATTATATGTGATCAAAGCTTTGTACACCATAATCAGAGATCATATGTAAGACTTTTACAATATTGCTTTTCAAGAGGAATTAAAAATAATAAAATTCAGGTAGTAGTGGGCATGTAGAACCATACATTGGATTAGAATTTACAGAAACAGACAATTCTAAAAAGTGTATTTTGTAAATACAAGCCAATTTTATGAACTGCTGTATATCTTTGATTGGTTTCTTTGTTCACATACTGTTTAAAAATGTGGAGGTCTGCAAAAATACTAAATGCTAAAGTTTCCTAGAGAGGGATTCATTATGAATAGTGATACATACAATACCAGTTCATTTAAAACACATATCCTGTAGTGTGCATTTAATGTATCTGAATTATCTCCTGCAATTCATTATGTCAGTGCATCACTTATGAAGCAGTGGAGACACTGAGAAGTTGTGTGATATTTTGTCAAAGCTGAAGAAAGAGTATTATTTTAAATCAAATTCCTAGACATTATAGCAGCCTATGGACCAAGGTGAAAACAAAATGGTGCATTTAAATATTCGCCTTGCATCATCCATGATTGTAGCAGGACTGTACACTCAGCAGACAATGTGGTTAAAAAAAAACAAAAGGGAATTGCAATAAGGAAATAAATGCGACTAATGATCTTTTCATATAACAGTTATTATAGTGAGAGTAGCATAATTCAGAATGGCACGTTTGTAGACATTTTGTTAGCCATTATTAAAAACATGATGCATGTTAGTAATTTCAAAAGCAACTGCTTTTTATAAGTATCCCTTTTGTTTGTGTAATACGCTAATTTGAAATCATTCCGGAACTAGAGTTAAAATGAAGTGGAAAAATGATTGGAGTTTTGTTTTTTGAGCATTGTAGTACATGGAGATTAAAGGAATACTCCACCCAAAAATGTATTTTTTTTAATATGTTACTTAACTCATGCAGTTTGTAGTGGTAGCATTAAAAAAATGAATGTTAAGTTTTCATAGAGAAAAGGCATAATGAAGACTCAAACTGAACAAGACGCAATAGTGACCAACTCCACGCAAAACTCAGTGTAAAAGATAAACAAGAAAAGCACATTCCCACAATACTGTGCATTTGAATTGAAGTGTTCTTAGTTCTGACCTCTGAGTCTTTCAGAATTTTAAATATAAATAGTATTTTAAGAAAAAATTGATGTATTTTGCACATTCTAAGAATATTAATGGATAATGGACATGTGGATTATATGAAATGAGTTACATGCAAATTTTTTTTTTTTTTCCCACCCATGGATTTTTTTGTTTGGCATTGTTTGCTATTGACCAACTCTAGACACCATTGGGCCCCGTTCAATTTGAATCAATTTGAATGCCTTTTTTCCATAAAAACATGAGATTAAGTTACCACTACAACCTGCATGGGGTAAGCAACATATAAGATATCATTTTTGAGGTAGAGTATTCCTTTAAGAAGTGATAAAATTCCAGGCTAAAATGTGACGAATCATTTGCAGCAAACATTTAGTTTTAGTCTCTAGTTTCATGCTCTTTATTTTGTGACAAGGGTTAGAGGAAAATTCAAATAGCTAACTGCCTCTCTCATACATTGTAGATGTTTTGGGTTTTTTGTTTTACAGAAAATTCAAGAAAAGCAAAGGCAAAGTTCTTAAACGAAAGAGAAAGAAAAGCAAAGACAAAAATCCCAACTCGTATGTCAGCTGTGCATATTCAATGCCACAATTGCACTTGAGCATTTTACTCCTGGTTGTTAAGTTAATTTGGGAGGAGGTTATTTATTTCATATGATTTTCTTTGTGATTTGGCATGAGGCCTAGATGTTTGATTAGAAAAAGAAATCCAATAGGTGTGTTGTACTTAATTCCTAAAATGAATGTGAATAATGGCACTGCAAGGGAGGCTTGCTTCTTTTTAAACTTGATTAAAACACTGATTGCTATAACCTGTTACATGTAATTCTGCTGATATGTGCATTTTCTTATGTTTGTGCAAAATTAATAACTTTGTGTTCAGAATCCAGAAATATTTGTTGATGTTGTTTTCAAAGATGTTCAATTTTTGAGAAGTCTGTTCTCAACGCAAAATTAAATATATGTCGAGGACTCTTTATAGTTTCAAATGCCATAAGATTTACTTGTGAGGAGCATATATGATACATAAGGCATATGTAATATAAATAATTGATCCAGTTAACACACAGTTATTCTAAATTTCACGTTAATTAGATTTAAAATATTTTTCTGTACAAATCTGTAGTGGTACAGTTACTTGGCCAATCTAAATATAAATACATATTTTATAAAAAAGATTCTCAGACATGAAAGTTGTTTTTTTTTTTTGCTTTTTTTAATGTTATGTATACTACATCAATTTCAGCATTCTTCTCCATGGTTATAGCTATGTCACTCATCCACTTACAGCATTGCCATTGATCATATTCATAGCTTTATAAAATACAATATTAATTTCTTCCAATCATTCATATTCTGAATTTAACATATTACATTAGATATTACAGAAGCATTGCGCCTATTCTGGAAGTATTAAGCACAAGGTAGGAACCAACCCCGGAAGGGGTGATAGTCCATCACACTCAAGCTGAGCCAATTTAGTGTATACTGACTTGAATGTCTGCTAGGAGTGGAAGAAAAGTACATAGTAAAATACATGCACACATGTGGAAACACCATAGATAGATATTTTATTAATCCCAATGGGAAATTCACATATACAGGTAGTGCCCAGGTTAGGACATAAGCAAAGAACTGTGAAGCAGTGATGCCACAGTAGCCATTACACTTTGTGATGGTCCAAAGCCCTACTAAAAATGTGAAAATATGCTGAATCCACATTCTATTAAGTATTCAATATTTTCAGGGCTAGGGGAAAATTATACTGCAGAGTCTTTTATGATGAGTGTCTGTCAGGATTTTGTAAATAAAATTTCTTTGCTTGGTTGAAGTTGTTCACATTAGAGATAGACAGTTACTGAACAGTTTTCATATCTTTGCTGTTGTTTTAATTGGTAAGCTTAGGGTGTTGACTGGCTTGATCTCAACTTTTGTGTATGTGTGTGTGTGTGTTTTTTTTTCTCTTCATTTTAAGCCATTATACTGTTATGCAGAGGCATATCCACTACAGGTAGTTTAAGGCTGAAAACTGATTTTTTTTTCCCTACTAGACAGACCAGTGCATGCTCTAGATGAGGTTAAAGTTACATTTTTTTTAAACATGGATTTTTTAGTATTGTTCTATTAGGACCAGTCATGTGAAGGATCTGGACACCCAGATGACATATGTAGAACAGTGTTATTCCTTTAGTGTGGATATAGGCCTTTCATTGATCATAACTGTTGCCCTTCTTATTTGAATACTTAGTTTTGGAGGGCACCTTATGCTGAACATTTACATCATGTTTTCTCACTTTAATTTTAATCAACTTTATTGTTTAGTGTACTTGTAAAATGTATGTCCTTAATTGGTTCATTTCAGTAAGTGTACTTAAATTTTTTCCATTTGCCACATGGTGTTTTTCTGAGGAGCTATCAGTGCCTGTGAGGCTGCCTGAAAATGGCTAATTAAACCTCAGTCTGTATAAGGAGTACCTTAAATTAATCCAGTTGGTTACATTTCAAATAATTGTTAAGACAGCACAGTATTTACTTCAACACCAGTTTAGTTGTTTCATGGCAAAGGAGGAGAATAATTATGGAATCTCTTTTGTTTATATTTGCTCTTTGTGTATGATAAGGTATAGAATTTAGATTTTACACTGAAATCACACAGTACTTTTTGTTCATCTGTAGCAAACATACTCAATTAAATATACTAAGTTTACAAACTGTAGTACATTAAAATTTGAAATTTCACAGATAATTGGATTTCTCAAATATAGATTCATAGACAGACCACCTCAACCATTTAACAAATGCATTTGATTTTTTAGGGTTTTTTTTTTTTGCTACTTTCCAACTTGGCAGTGCATATCTGCTACATACATACATTTCTTATAGCATTAATACACAAGCTTCTTATAGTAAAGTTAACAGAAAAATATTTGGTAGGTTTAGTTAGTAGATTCTTAATGTGATAATCTCTCCATAATTTCAACACATAAACTTTCCTGCATTCAGGTTTTTCAACTTATGTTGATGGGGCTTAGCCAACACATGTAGTATTTTCCTAGGATGAACTTTTAGGACTTTTCTCAAATTCCTCTTCAGCCATTGTATAACAGTGCCCTTTTTAGCTGTGATTATGAACAAGATTTTATTTAAAACCAGATTCTAATTTGTGTAAAATGTTTGTTTTTTAATAAAGGCACTTGAGAAAACTAATACAATTCTAATAGAAAAACTGTAACTTTCAGAACATGTAGTAATGTACTGATTTGATTCTGATTGTAAAAAAATGCAATAAAAGCACTGCATGTTTAAACTTCTAATATGTTGTGTTTTATTTAAAGTTTTTTTTTAACAAGTGGTTTTGAGGCATCCATTTATTTAACATTGTTCTTATAATATGAAATTGAAAAAGTCAAGCATATTGAACATATATTAGTTGCAAACAGTCTGAAGGTATTAAAATCGGAATGAGTGTAGGTGTGTGTGAGTGTGCTCTGCAGTGGACTAGTGCCCCATTTAGTGTTGGTTCCCACCTGTTCTCAGGAGACCATTTCCTTTTCTTGGACTGGATAGGTAGGTCAGAAAATGGATGTTTTTCTTTTTGTTAATCCAAAGATGTAATTCAGATACTTCAATACATTTCATATAACTGAGGCTTATTTAAAATGCTCTGTTTAAAAAGGAATGGCACGATGGTGTAAACGATAGCATCAACACCTCACAGGATTTGAACCTTGGTTCAGCTCCTGACTGTAGTTAAGGTGTTGAATTTGCGTGCCCCTCTGTGTGCACATGGGAGTCTTTCATCTATTTCAAAATACATGTTTAAGTTGTTTGGGAAAATTTGTTTAGCCAAGTGTCAAGGTGTGTGCCTGTGTACTTGTTTTCCCTATAGTGGGTTAATGTCTCATCCAGAGCTGGCCCCACTGTTTATTGTCAGGTCATATGGCTCTCAGAAAAAGTGAGTTCAGAAAATAAATGGGTGTATAAATCTGTTAATTAGTGTAGGTTCTGAAAATTTGACCACCAAGAATAACTAAAAATGCACATCATTGGAAACAATATTTGTCAAACATAGGTCCATAGATCTTTTTTAAACAGAAAATGTAAACCAATAGGCTGTAATCTGCAAAACGTATCAGAGGAAGAAAATGGTTTGTGCTATCAGGTGAAATATATAAAAAACACACAATAAATAAAAATACACAAACCCAAATTGTATTTGCCATCAAGCATAAAGATATTCTAGAGAATTAAAAAAGACAATAAAATGCAATAGATTGTTGTGCAGAGAACTTTTTTTTGTGAAAATGAAAGATTGACTTTCATTATGTAATTGAAAGTAAGAACTAGTTTAAGTCATTTCTCTTGCTATAAATATTAAACTTTGCCTTTAATATAATTTAGGTTGTATTGTTGAACATACTTTACTGTATTTGTGAACCCACATTCTCAAACTTTGCTTTCACTGTGAAAAAGTCTGTATATGGAAATGGTGATCAAGTTTTCATTGGTCAAAAGTAAAATCAAACAGACAAGTGCCAGTCATTTTGGTTTATGCCATTGCTTTGTTAACCTCTTCATTTAACACTTAGAAAACATGTTCTGTGTGCTTCCCGCTCTCCATAAAACAGGTGTGCTTATTGTTCCCGGGATATTGCATGTGTTGTTTCTTTCTTTCTGCTAAAGCGCTGTAGCTTAGAACTCTTTTTCCTGTTTTTTGCCTTTTTGCAGCCACTGTGAGCCTTGTTCAGAGAGAAGAAAACACTTGTTTGTACAGGATCCACACACCTGTAAATGTTCCTGCAAATTCACACAGTTGCGTTGCAAGTCCAAGCAGCTTGAGTTAAACGAAAGAACTTGCAGGTTTGTTTTTTTAATAACAAACAAGGAAATATCAACAAAAATTTATTAAAAAGGCTTGCATCTTGCTGACATTTTACATGTCTTTGTTTTAGGTTTTGCTTTGCTTTTTATATGGGATAGAAGCTATAAAATTGTGGCTCTGCATTGTCTTCATTAACAAACATAACTGTCCTTTAGCTTGTTTAGTGGGCATTCACAGCCTGTTAAATTCTCACAATATGCAAAAGCTTGCCTGACCCTGTTGCTTGCTTTTTAAGGTCATTTCCTCTCTAATTTTCATGTTCACATGTGTAAACAAAATTATAAATCATTTGGCTTAGATCATTTTAAAATCTGCATAAAGTCATGTATAAGCTACTACTGTACCTGTGATTTTTAGTTTTCTTGAAATTTCTAACTTGTATAACTTATTTTGTTGTAATACCTTAAAATGAATAGACTTGAAATGGTGTCAAGACATTTTTGTCAGCAGTTACATTTTATCTGGTAGTATCGAGGATTTTTTATTGCCTCATTTTTATTAACATTATACATGACAAATAAATGCACAGTTGCACCCTTTCTATATCGTAACAGAGCTAATTTCCATACATTTACTGTTTAGTTTCCACATTTTGCTTTCAAAACCATATATATCATGTCAACATTTAGAAATATCTTAAAATAAAATAAAAAAACTGGGTGCATTAATTCTTGGTTTCCTTGGCTTTGTCTTTCTGGCATTTGTAAAGATTTTCAGTGAGGATTTGATATTCACTGTATTTGTACATTAAGAGTATTCAGGTTTTAAACGTATTTTGTTTATAGGACAATTGGAAAATTTGTGGTTCTTTTATTAAACTAAGTAACACAGCAGTTCTGTGATACAAAATGGAGAATGTTTTTAAATAAAAAAATCATAGAATTGACAAAAAGTATTTGGGTGTCATTTGGTGGTGTTGAACACTTTGAAGATGTTTATTTGCTATTGCATTATATGTGTATGAATATTTAACTGTTATAGTTTTCAAAAGACAAACACGTGCACTCCAGGTGTGCATTTTTAGACAGCCAGATGATTATTTTTGTTGTCACTGAAAAGACTAATTAACCTTTTTAATTTGATATTACAGATGTGAAAGGCCGAGATGATTAGAAGACATTACAGTGGCATAAAGATGAAGGAAACAGAGCACAGCACTTTGAATTCATTTTTTAACCAGAACATTCCCAGGAAAATTAGAAGTACCACATATATTTTTAAAGCATAAATATATATATATATATATATATATATATATATATATATATATATATATATATATATATATATATATATATATAATAAAAACAATGAATTCTTCTGCTGCTATGAAATTTCTGGGATTCAAAAACATACGTGTGTGTGTGTATATATATATATATATATATACACATATATAGATATTTAAAAAAGACCTTTCTTCACTGGATGCAATTGGTCTGCTGTGGATTTTGTATTGCGAACTGAAGTATCTGGAGTAAAAAAAAAAAAGTTAAGAGAGAGAGAAAAAAAAAAAGAACTCAACCCTACTGAGTGCCTCAAGACATTTCCAGAATGTTCACTTCAAGACAGATGGCTGCTTTTGTATGGAAATTAAAAATATACCAAAAGGACAAATGTCAAAAGGTCCAAAGGAAGAGTGAATACGGAATGTTTATTATTTTGTATGTTCCACTTTCATCATTGTACTGGAAGTAGGATTCCTGGACTACTTTAAGAAGAGTTTAGCTACTAATAGTAAATAGGACTGAATTTTAAAGGGATATTAATTATGGCTGTATACTTACACACGTGTGTATTTGTACATGCATTGTATGCGTATACATAAACATGTGCAGAGAGAGATTTAAAAATGACTTGATTCCACATCCTGATATGTGCCAGTTGCTTCTGTATGCTTAATTGATCTGTTTGTCCTTCCAAAGAAAAATATTGCACACTGTTCTAGTATCAAACATCCTTGATGCCAGAACACTGTGCAGCATTTTATGTTATATATACAGCAACCGAGTAATTTATAGTTTGTTTTTTTTCTTCTTCAGTATTCAGTGTGTATATATTTAATTGCATCTTATTTATACGCAGTGTTAAAAGGTTATGTGCTTGTTATTTGAGGTAAAACTAAGAGCTATATCAATCACCCCCATCCAATTTCAATGACTGATTCTTTTATTTTCCTATTTCTTGAAAGAGTAACAAATTACACTTAAACATTCCTAAACAATGTTTTGTGTTGTGACCTCCTCCTAAATCTTTTAAGTTTTAAGTTAAGAAAAAAGACAAACAAGACAATATATACATAACCCATTTTTAACTGCTGTTGTGAATATTGTCTTCCTCATTGTACAGTCTGAAAATAATGTTGCACAAGCTTGGTAAAATTGTCCAAAAGTACAAATTGAGAAATCACCTACTACCTACTAATGGCTTCTTTCTGTTTAACCAGACGACTACACTTTTCACTGTGGGCAGTGCATGTTACCCCAATTTTGTGTATAATTTACAGATATTAGATTGCATTGTTTCTTCTGAAACTTAAAAAATGCAATTGGTATTAAGTTAAAAGGCTTTCTGTAACTATTTTGTGCAGCCACGGTTTTAGTATATTTTGTCACATTAATATATTTATTGATGCGCAACACCGGTCATTTTTAAATATTAACAACTTGTTTAGAACGTGTAAAATATTTTAGCAAATATATTTATTTTTAAACACATAAATTGTTTTTTATTATTATTAAAGAAATGTCTTTTTTTATTGTCGCGATTTGTGGTTTTAATTTGAGATTGTGTCTTTATCTAGTAAAAAAAAAGCTGAAATGTCTTTGTACATCAAAACCATTATGAACTGATTATGATACACTGAAGCATTCTCAGTGTTGATTATCAAAGCAAAAAGGTGAAAATCACCTTTATAAAACCTTTATGAAAACTCATTACTTTACAGTTTTTGATATATAGGTCATTTTCCAATTACAGTGTCAATTTGGGTATTACTTCTTTTTTGTCTGATCTACTTTAACAATTTGGTTAAAGAATGTTTCACAAACCCATGTGTGACTTTCTCAATCCACTATTACTGTTTGGTAAATATGCAACATCTTGATAAAACAAACCATAGTATTGGGAAGTATGACATTTTAAAGAGTGAATTAGTTATAAAAAATCCTAACTTACCCTTTCAAATTTCTCTTGGGTTGTTCATAAGATAAGCACACGGTTTCAAAAAGCAATGCAATTTCCATACCTGGTGGTTTTAAAGTCACCATGGACATTTTTCCTTTGACTGGTGTGTCTGTGTCTACCAAAGAAAACATTTTCATATCTTTACGGCCAAAATCATGTAGACTATACTTGTCACACACTTAAGGCATATTAAAAGTACTAACCTAATTAATACTTTTAAGTATTTTCTGGTGAGTCCTGTGGCTGTACACTCAAAAATGGTGTGTTAATTTGGAGCAAAAATAATTTATTCTGTAAATATTTTAATGTAATTTAGATGAAGGAAAAGTGAAACTGCACCAGTCTCAGTGAAGAGATGTGGTCCCTTCAGCTGATGAAATGTGTGATATTTTTTGTTTGTCACAATGTGTATTTCAAAAGAAAGAAAAGGAGGTTGCATGCATACCACACATACCATACTAAAAAAGCTTTTCAAACAGAAAAGGCGAATTTCAAAATATGGAAGGATTATGCTTTTACCTACTCTTGTTATTTCCTACAAAAATTAAAACTATATGGTGTGTTTAAATATCACAATTATTTCAAGGGGGTTATAAGTTAAGTCCTATTAATGGCAGAGTTGCACAGCATTTAGTTCTTGTACTGAATTGTATTGAAAATATGACTGCTTCCTTTAAAACACTGTCATAATCGCCTGCATGTCAATTATACCTAACAGTAAACAGAAAGCAGGTACTCAAAAGTACCATGTAATAATGAACAATAAAACAAGTTATACGTTTCCTCCATTATTACTCTGCAGTATGTTTTCCGATTATATTGAAAGGTTTACTTCGCAGTTCATACTGTAGTTATCTTTTTATATTTTTAGTATGTTACTAAGCCACCAATTTAACATATTGATTTTAATGTAAACTACTGTATACATATCAATGCAGAAAAATATTGATTATTATTTATGTTTATTTTTTGCTTAGTGGCACTGTAGTGTAGTGGTAAAAATGTTCTGAGTCGGTTTAAATGTCCTCCACTTTTTTTTTTTTTTTTGATGTGCCTCCTGTGATATGTTGTATTAAAGATCAGTCCAGTCCCTGACTGGTACCCAGTGCTACTAAGACAGTTTTTAGTTTCTACATCCATGATTTCAACAATATGAATATAAAAATGGATGCATAATGATAATGTATTATTTATTTATATATTTATTTATTTATTTTACAGCGATATTAGTACAAACTTATCCAGCACTTTCAGCATAACAAATGGCATAATCAAATAATTATTTTAAATTAAAATTCAGAATGTAAGCATAGGAATGGTATTTGTGAAACAAAAGGGAATATCAGAATTTTAGTTGCCACTGATAAATACTGAAATTTCCATTTATAGAGCAGTCATGTGTCTAGTGTTGCAAATGACAGGATATTTGTTGAAAATTTAGAAAGTGAATGAATTGGGGTTGAATCTTCGTTATAGTTCAAGGACTTTTAGTCTGCATTTTGCAATAGTGTTAATGGTGTGAGTGTTGTTTCTTTATCCAGAATATAGGGTTAAACTCATTATGTAAAGCTTCTCTTCATGATTATGTTATGGAGTGCCTCTTTCATATTATTGGGGTTTAACCATTACAGTAAAAGGAGTATAGATACAGACAAAAAAAGAGAGACCTTCTGCAATTATGCTTCACAATGGTGAATGAAGAATCATTCCAGAAGCTGTGGGCGATGAGGTGTATCTCAGGTTTGGGGCCATAGTATATTTGGAGGTAATAATCAGTAAGAATCAAAATATGATTTCTGTGTTCTCTATCCTTTATTGTAATGGATGTTTATGTATTGACAGTCATTTATTTATATATATATATATATATGTATGTATATATATATGTATGTATATATATATATATATATATATATATATATATATATATATATATATATATATATATATATATATATATATATTTTTTTTTAAAGAGGAATTTGTTGTGACTGAGTGAATTCGCTGCCAGTCAGCATGGTTAATTAATTAGAGTTTGGTCATTGTGGCTAACTCATTAAGGCAGTTGTGTATGGTTTATTAATGTTCTTGTCTTATTCTTTCATTACCTCCCCAGTGTGTTTGAACACAGACTTTTATAAGAAGTTTTAACTTGTGTGGAAAGTGTCATGACACTTTAACTTGAACCCCATTGTATTTCATTTTGGTTACAGTATAATCTACATTACAAAATACCATGATGAAAGATATTCTTTTAATGAAAGTAATAACTGATGTAAGTGTCCTGACTGTATATACAGTGATAACTAAAAAATTGATTTTATATGCCGTCCTCTCAATCTTCAAAAGAGGTCTAATATCTTATTTCCTTATAACTATCCATTTTAATTAGATTATTATTATAAAAACATGTCAAACCCCAACACTTTATAAACAAGTAAAATATTAGTATAATTTTTACATTGTTATTGACCCAGACATGGGCCAATACATTGCACATGATCTTTATTGAAAGGTAAAGTTAAGAAGTTTTGCTAAATAAAGAATATTTAGGTTACAAAGTATATACAAGGAAAACATTATAGAAGAGGATACAGCAGTTTTGCAGTGTATGAAGTACAGCAAGAAGTCTGAAAAAGGAAGTTACAAAAAAGAAATCTTAATTTAGGTTGAAAAAAATCTGGAAATTTTTTTTGGTTATGGCTAGGATTGGTAAATTGAGGCAATTGGATTTGAATGGGTAGTCACTTAAAAGCAGAGCTCTGAAAGATTTTCTTGTTAAGATTATGAATAGGGAATGTGCATTGATTTAGATTAAAACGTCAAAAAATGTTAGTTAAGATTTAGGGAAGCAGTACGAATTTTGTTTAAGGCTGGGAAAAGAGTCACAAGTTAATATTACAGTTGAGTAAAAGAACATGACAGTGATACATATGTCTCAATAGGTATAGGTTAAACGATTTCTGGTTAAGATTTAGTGATAATCAAAAAGTTACAAGATATGATTAAGGTTAGGTGAAGAACAAAAATGCTTTTAGAGAATGATTATAGTTATTGTAAGGTTAGAGAAGGTGTGGATTAAAGTAAGTGTTGGAAACACTGTTCACATTGAGGTTGGAGTTGGTTAAATAGGATTAGTTACAATTAGGAGAAAAGGTAGTTATAACAAAAAGGTAATAAAATGTTTTTCATTTTTCCACAAAGTCAACTATAAGACTGAGGTAAGAGCTAAAATATTTAATATGGATTATAAAAAATAAATAAATGACTGAAACAGACTGGTGTCTCATCAAGAGATGATCTCTGCCTGTCACCCAGTGCTGCTGAGATAGGCTTCGGCTTAAGCAGATTTGAGAGTGTTATTCAAGAATGAATAAATAAAATGAATGAATACAATAAATACGATTGAACTATTTTTTAATGTAACTACTTAAAGTATTATGCCTCCTTAGCTACATTGTGCTCCAAAACAATTGCAAATTACTCTGTTCTATTCTCTAGAAAATGTTAAATCAGGTAAGCAGTACTTCTTTGTATTGTATATATTTAAACACTTTTATCAATCCTACTACCCTCAAAAAAATGTCATCTTTTCTGGATTGCACATCCTATTATTAGTAATTATAGGTGTGTGTTTTTATTTTGGTTTTTTTTTTGTTTGTTTGTTTGTTTGTTTTGAGATTAGCAAAACTTGCATTATAGTTGATAGCTACAGTCTTCATTTGAAGTAATTATTTCATTGGCTTTGTGATATTCCATTTTGTTGTAACTTTACTACAGAAAGCACCAACAGTTCATTTTCTTTTCTAAGACTTATTTTTAGTAAAACAGATGAGTTCTTTCATTTTAATTTGGTTCCTTAAACTTTTTTTTTTTCTTTCTTTTCCTGGAGTTTCTAATCAGAGGACTGAATGGTTATAGCAGATAGCTATCGCTATAATTTGGTCTTTCATTGCTGATTGTTTTGGTGTAGCATCCCTAGTTATAAGGAAAACATTTTTATAGTCATTTAAAAGTTCTAATGTGTAACATTATTTCTTTAAGCCAAAATAAAGTACTTATCCCTAGAAAGCAGTTATTTGTGATCATATTATGTCCATAAAGGTATGAGTTTTTAAACATTTTCCAAACTCACTTTCTGCATTAGTCAATTGCATAGAGACATTTTGGAAAGCACCAAGCACATACACCCATTATCAGCTGCATACAGGGTGGTCCAGATCTAGTTATGCAGATCTAGATCGTCTGGATGACTTTGATTTATGCAGGGATGATTCCAGTTCGGCGATTCTGCAAGTTGTCAGTTTGCACACTTCTCGATGGTCCAGGATTTTTCGGGTGATTTTATATGTAATAAACTTAATAAGCTATAGTGTAATGAAAATTGCTAATTAGATCTGGACCCCTCTATATAATAGCCAATTATAGTATCCTATAACTTTTGGACCCCACATTAGTATGTATAAGTCGGTCAGTCATTTCCTAACCTGCTTAATCCTGATCAGGGTTGCGGGGTGATGCTGGAGCCTATCCAAGTAAGCTTAGGGCTGAAGGCAGGAATAATCCCCTGGATTGAGCACCTGTCCATTTCTGGGGAACACACACACACACACACACTAGCACCAATTTGGTGTTGCCAATCCACATAACCTGCTTATCTTTGGACTATGGGAAGAAACTGGATCACCTGTATTAAACCAATGCAAACAAGGGGAGAACCCAGGACATAGGCAATGCTACCACTGTGCCACCATACTGGCCAACTACTAACACGTTACTAAAAAATATTCTGCAACATACAAATATGCAAATGAATTCAGCATAGATTAAATGCACTTCCATCTCAGCCACATACTGTACATGAGCCAAGGAAAAAAAGCAAAATATATATCTTACCCATCACAACTGCCAATAAATTCTCTTATTTATATGTAGTTCTTGCATAGTACTGTCAAGATTCTAAAATTATTGCATCCAGTCACATCAGAAAAAAGTCAGATGTGTGTTAAAAATTCTGCCCTTCTATTGTTTCATAATCTTGCAATGGCAATTGTACAATTTTCTTCCTGTTTCTCCATTCTTTAAATTACATTTACTGTATGTGAAGTTTGCTTATTGCTACATTTGTCAACAAAGACTACACTATTCTGAAGGAGAAGCTGCAACATTCTTGAATAAACGTCCCACAGAACATCAGTCAGTATCTGTCTGATGTATTTTGTTTTCTTATTTGAAGAAAATAACATTGAATAAAATCAAGTTGAACTTATACAACAAATTACTTCATAAAACTAGGAAAACGAAATAAAACAAAATATCAAAGTTAAAAAAAGGAAAGCAACAAAACAGAATGCAACCCTCAATCCAGAGAGAGAGGAGAGCAGACAGCATGTATAAAGGTTAGAAAGAAAAAAAAATGGGGAAAATGTTATTTTCGCATGGTATAAATTTTATTCTAAAATTAAATTAAATAAATCTTGCCATAATTTAGAAAATTTTTAAACCAATTCTCTAAGTAAGAATTTGAGTTTTTCTAATTTCAAATAGTACAGAACATCAGTTACTCACTGACTTATAAAAGATGGGTTGAGATTTATCCAATTAAGCAAGATAAGTCCACTTGCCAGTAGTAGGCAGTTACAATCAATTTGTCCTTCTCCACTTTAAGCCCTTGTGGGAGTACGCCAAAAATACTGTAGATGTTAATGGGTAAGAAGTGATTGTAACACCAGAGCTACCTGATAGGCATTCAAAGATGTTTGTCCAAAATGATGTTAATTTGGTGCATGCCCAAAACATGAAGCCCAGTGAGGCTGGAACTACATTGTAATAATCACAGGCTGGATCTTGTCCTGCAGACGTTTTAGACACTTTTAAATGAAATAAATGTGATTAATGAAAGATTTTAAGTTGAATGATTAAATGCTTTGCACATATGGAGCTAGAGTGTATTCTATGCATGCTGCCTTCCACACTTTTTCTGAAATATTAATCGAAAGATATTCTTCCCACCGTGCCCTAGGATCTTTGAAAGGAAGACATTTTGAGATGCTTTTTATATATTGTTGAGATGCCATCTGAGTCTTCAAGACTGGTAGTAGTGCTTTTGGAACAGAAATGGATGAGAGGTGTGGAAAATTGGGTAGGTTTCTTTTAGTAAAATTTCTGATTTGAAAGTAGTGGAAAAATTGTGTTACTGGCAAGTTACATTTGAAGCATAATTGTTCAAAAGATGCAAAAACATTATCTGTATACAGTTCTCTAAGTGTTTTAAAACATATTGGTTCCATATTCTGAGTGATCGGTGGACAATTGGATTATTGGCATATTTACAATAATTATTATTTACTGGGGTACAAAGCAGAGCACATAAAGAAATACAACAAGATTGTATTTATGTTGCGGACCAGGCTTGTGTGTATTCAATTTATCAATTTCCAGGTTTTTATAGCTTGTATATTTGCCACCCAGTAATAAAACTGAATGTTAGGTAGTCAATGCCACCTTCTGCTTTAGGTCTTTGTAGTGTCACCTTTCAAATGTGTTGATATCTCAAATTCCAGATAAATGATATTATAATTGGGTCTAATTTCTTAAAAAATGATTTGATAATGTATATAGGGATTCTCTCAAATAGAAAAAGAAGCTTGGTAAGGATGGTCATCTTGACAGAATTGATTCTCCCTGATAATGTGAGATGGAGGCCATTTTTTTCTATAGCAAAACTGTGTTAAAAATGATCTTTATATTGTGATGTATGCACTAGTTATTTAAGCTGTTGTGATAAAATGAATGAATAGATGTCCAGTCTAGTTTTGTGTGCTAGAAAGTTCACTGGAAAAAGCTTGATTTTATTCAAATTGATTTTAAGTCCAGATCTCTTTTGAAATTCAACTTGTGCATTAAGAACTACTAGTAAAGATGTCTGTGCATGTGAAATATCCAGTTCGATTTCATCTGTGTATAGTGATAATTTCTGTCCTTTTTGATAATCCCCTTTATCTCTAATGCATTTCAAAAGTGAATGGTGATAGAAGACACCCTTGTCAAGTACCACATTCTACTCTGAAGTAATTTAAGATCATGTTGTTAATGCAGACAGAGTCTTCTGGACTACTATAAAGTAGTTTTATCAATGCACATATTTTTGGGCTAAACCCAAATTTGTGCAAAGTGAAAAGGTAGTCCCAATCAACTCTGTCAAGGGCTTTTACTGTCCCCAAAGATAAGATCTCTGGTCTGTTAGATTTTAAGGGAAGTTATATTACATTAAACAAATGTCTGCCTTTAATAAATTCATGGTCTTGTGATATTACAGACATGTCTTTGACAGCTAAGGGTGATAGGGTGTTGTTGAGTAGTCTTCACTAATATTTAGTTAAAGATCTGCAATTTACTGCTGCCTGCGCTTTGAAAAGCAGATCATAACCTGGTTCTGCTTCAGCCTCACTACAAACCAATAGTGACGGCGCTACCTACAACTACATGATCATTCAGGAAGTGGTCCTCTGAGGCAGAGCAGGCTCTGAGAGACTGCTTTGGAAACACTGACTGGGATATCCTGCAGGGGTCACATAGTGAGAATATTGAAGAGGCTGTTAACTGCACAACTGATTACATCAACTTCTGTATGGACATTGTAGTTCCAGTAAGAGCAGTATGCTGCTATGCTAACAACAAGCCATGGATTACAAGTGACATCAACGGCCTTTTGAACCAGAAGAAAAGGGCTTTTAAAGGTGGTGATCATCATGAGCTCAAGTGCGTGCAGAAGGAACTCCGAGTCCAGCTCAAGATGGCGAAGGAGCAGTACAGGAGAAAGCTGGAACAGAAGTTGCAGAATAACAGCATGAGGGAAGTGTGAGATGGGATGAAGATCATCACTGGCTGCAGCACGAAGCGGGGTGCCACCATTGAGAGAGACGTGGAGAGAGCAAACCAAATGAACAACTTCTTTAATAGGTTTGACCACCCTAACCCATTCTCACCTCGGAGTACTGCATCCTCCAACCATCCTTCTGCTGATACCAGCAGAGTAGAGACATCCCCACCCACAATTACAGCAGCACAGGTGAGCAGAGAGCTGAGGAAACTTCGTGCCAGCAAAGCAGTGGGTCCAGATGGAGTATCGCTACGATTGCTGAAGGCCTGTGCGCTGGAACTGGGGAGTGTAAAATATGTGCACACCCAAAAAAAAACAGGAAAACGCATGTGCCAAAAAATATATGTCAGATTTATTAAACTAGGCATATGCACATTTCTTCACAATGTACCCTTTCTAAATCACAATCACCCTGTTATTATTGGTACGTGAATGCACCTCAAATGCTGCCCTGAATCATCCATATAAAAAGCATGCTAATCAACCTCATACATAAGCAATCACAATGCTGATGGAGTTCTTTGGCTGGTAGAGCAGGCTCCCCACTGACTGACTGAGACACTGGCACCTGCATTCAATAGTATCTGGCTGAGCTCCGCAACTGAAAGTGCAAGATCATGCATGGCATTATAACACCTCTTCTCTGTGTTTTGGTGGTCCGGAAAAGGCATAAGCCACCAGCATCTCAGGGGGTAGCCACTACTATCTGGCACATGTAATGATGTGATTACTGTTACAATGAATAGTACAGGCCATATGAAACACTGAGGGTTCAACTGGTTACCTTACCAATAAGCCATTCACCACATACAGTACCATCACATCTGCTGAATGTATTTGCCTTGAAATAAACAACTTAACACAGGTTGACCCAGGCCACTGAGACATGACGTTTCTTAGCCACATCTTGGCATCACTGTTGACTTTCTGCATTCAAAGAATGTCACTGTACACAGTTAACAAAAAGCAGCTTCATTCTCAGTAGTTTGTATTGCAGTAGTATTGCAATACGAGTGCAGTAAATTGTTCCAATTACATTTGGAGAAACAGACAACTGCTGCATATTGCCTTTTTAGGCTGACAAAAACATGTAATGTTTTATATATGTACATCCACACCATATGAAAACTGAATGTAATTTCTTCCAGCAGAGCAGGCATGACGGTGTGAAGCTTGGCTGACATATTCCTGTTCTGTCGAGCAATTCCCTATGAAGTAAAAACATATAGCTGATATAGACTGATGAAAAAACAAAAAAGTTTTACACTGCAAGTAAACAGCACTGGTCATCTTAACAGGAACTAAAATACAGTCTATGCGTCATATTCAACACTTCTGTGGTGTTAATGTTTGTCATGTCAACATACATTATATTAACAGATACAGTATGTATTGTGCATGCAATTTGTCATTTAGCAAAGTTGATTGCATTTTCCTGGTTTATCAATAGTGTCGTCATTTCTCAGTCTGTGAAATGTACATGGGTCACATTTACTGTAAATATATACAAGCCCCCACGTCAAGTTTTTTTTTTATAAATCCTGACATTTGTGTGGGAAGTTTGTGTATGCATAATTTGAATGTCTTTTTCTGCATATGTAAGGTTAAAAAATGAGGCCCCTATTTGCTGTTTGCCTGTACCCTAGTGTTTAGTTCTGGTTCAATCGAAAGCTAAAAGGAAGATGATGGTAGAAAGGTTGGATCCATAACACACCACATTTCTTGGCTGAATCTGCATTTTGTAGGTGCTATCCTTTTGTTGCTTTACAGGTGTAACATAACATTAATGAATTTTAGTGGAATTATATCATTTTTCAATTACTTTCCAGTTTGCTATACAGTCACTGCTGTCAAAACCTCTCTCAAATCTTTGAAATTCATAAAAGGGTTCATCCTCTGCATTGTTCCAAGAGTGTTTATGTTAGACTTTTATTATCCCACAGGGAAATTTATTTGCAGCAGGAAAGTACAAAATATAAGACATTGTCAATAGAGATATAAGAAAATAAGCCAAGACACAACAACTGACAACCAGTGTTAACATACGTATACACACTCAAGATTAGTACAAGGAAGAATAATTACCCTTAATAACAACAATTCAGAATTCAGCAGCCTCCCTACAAGTAACAAAATTGAAAATGGTTAAAGCTCTAGGAATAAAAGAGTTCTTAAATATGTTGCTCTTTACCTTTGGGAACACAAATCTTCAACCTGATGGCAATAGCTGAAATTTAGGAAAAAAAGAGGATGGCTACTGTTTGAAAGAAATGAGTCAGCCTTCTTTCTCAAATGTCTTAATACAGCTCAGTGACAGAGGACTGCTGATTGTTACACTGTTGTTAAGATGGTTTATATTCTTAATGCTAAGGTTGTCAGACCAACACATTGCAATGAGAAGTCAAACATAATTACACCTTTTAGTCATTAAAAGGCGTAATTTTGCTTGACTTCTTATTGCATCCATTGTAATAATTCTTTATTTATTTGTCACATACATAGTTATACAGGACAATACACAGTGAAATGCATCTTTTCGCATACCCCTTGGGGTCAGAGCATAGGGTCAGCCATTGTATAGCACCCTTGGAGCAATTGAAGGTTAAGGGCCTTGCTCAAGGGCCCAGCAGAGTAGCATCTCTTTTGGCAGTGACAGAGATTCAAACCAGCAACCTTCAGATGCCAGCACAGATCCTTAGCCTCACAGTCACCACTCCACCCAGAGTAGCTATGGCTAACATGGTACAACACCCTACTACTACAAACAAACATATTAAAACAGATGTAACAACAGTCAATGGTTTTGTACACTTTAAAATAATTGAGTTCCCAAACTAAGAACAGCTGTGTCCGCCACTTCTCACAAAATTATTTTGTTAAGATCAAAAGATGATTGTTCCTAGATGTTTGTAGTGCCACATCATGTCCACCGTTTCTCCTTTTACTTATGCTGAGGAAGTTAGAGGAAGGGAGCTCCCAAAACCTGCAACCAAATCCTTCGCTAGAAAGATATTGTGAAAACAAATGACTACACAATCGAACAAACTCAACAACAGGTCCAGGGCCCTTCCTCTTTATCTTGTAGAAGGCCCACAATGACAGAGTCATCTGCAAATTTCAGCACAGGTCTGTCATTGTGTGAACTCATGCAGTCAACTGCGTATAAGATGAACAAAAGAGGCGACAGATGGCAACAGTGAGCTTTTCCATAGATGTTTTAATCAGAAAAATAGCTATTGACACTCACTCTCTGTGTTCCATTAATTAAAAAGCCCAGAATACATGCCACCAAGTTTAGGTCCAAACAATTAAAGATAGGGCTGGATTGCAGTAAAAGCTGACAAGATATGTAGAAATAACAATGTGGTTTGGTTTTTTTTGGTCCTTCCAAGTGATCATACTGTAAATTCAGAATTCAAAAATCTTCAGCCCGGGAATACAGTTTGAGCATTATCATCCATTCCTAAAGCAGGTCTGAGATTTCTAATATACACATATACATGACTGCAGTGGGCTGGCGCCCTGCCCGGGGTTTGCTTCCCGCCTTGCGCCCTGTATTGGCTGGGATTGGCTCCAGCAGACCCCTGTGACCCTGTAGTTAGGATATAGCGGGTTGGATAATGGATGGATATCCACTATGAACTTTAATTTTTCTATGGTGTGTCATACCACCACTGAGCTAAATCTGTCTAAATTGACACAATTGTCCTTTTGTAGATAGATAGATAGATAGATAGATAGATAGATAGATAACTTTATTAATCCCAAGAGGAAATTCACATAATCCAGCAGCAGTAGGTGCCCAGCAGGTCCTACTACCTTTTTTTTTAGTTTTTGTATTTTTGTAAAAAGATCTACTCTAATTTCTAAGGACCATTTTTCTCTTCCCCTATGAAATTAAACAGCATGCTGGTTGAAGCATCAAAGTCTGTTATAAGTGCTACAGCTGTATGTCATCAGCTCCCTTAGGTGTACTGCACCTAAAAGTCTTACCATTATAATTTTTTTTAATCTTTCTTTTGTTCACTTCAAAGTGCAGTTTCCTTTTTGGTATGCTATTGTTGTTGAAGGTAGTCTGTTAAGCAGTGCTTTGAAATGTTCAGTCAGTCTGTTTTCTTGTTGCTCTTTGGTGATTAGACACTCTCCACCTTTGTCGTAAAAGTGTTTCTATTTCATTGAATTTTCCAGAGGGCCTTTGTCTTGTTTTACGTGGCCACTAGACATTTCTTTTATGCATCGTCTTGTGTACAATGCTCCTTTCTTGATCAGGTTATTGCAATTTTGTTGTTGCTTTTTCAGGAGGAAAGACATTAAGAATTTTTTGAAAAAGAAAAAAAAGGTCAAAACCATATTTGCAATCAGGATTTGAAGATTTACGTTTGCTTCTCCTCCTCTATTTTACCACTGACACAAAGCAAAAAAAGAACAGCATTTAATCCATTTGGTCCAGAAGACCAAGTAAGTAATTCCTGATTTTCACTATCTACCTGAAAATTCTTATGCTTACCCTTGTAATTATTTGATATCTTGGAGCCTCCATGATCTGATACACATTTGCATGAATCTTGTCTCTAATAATGACTGCTTCATTTTGATTTGTACATAATATTTTCATTTAATTAACCAGGTAGATATTTATAAATTATTCTCCTGTTTCTGCTTAGCGGTGCTCAGGGAGACTTCAATTACATTGTTCTTGTGGCTGTTAACACTGCAATGGTAACAGCAGTGCTTGACATGTTCCAGTACTCACCAGTATATAGTACTAGCACTTCAATGTTTTGCCTTTTAGAGAACCAGCACTTTTTCTTGCAGACTTGCTTACCGTATTTCCACTTTTCAGCACCTCCTGGTACTGTTCTACTGTACCTCTGTTCAGTGAGACAAGCTGATCTGCCACTCTCTACAAAAAGGCTGTAGGCTAAACTGTAGTACAAAGTTACGCAAGTCAGGTCATATTTCCCCCATTCCTTTTACTCTCTACTCTCCTCTCCAGTTATTTGTGTTTGTGGCATTAGGCTAGATGAGAGGAACTTTACATGTTTCTCACAATAGCAGCCTGTTTACAGAAGGAAAACAAGAGAATAAGATCTAGGCCAGAGGACATAACACCAACTCAAGATCAAGTGTGTCAATTCTCCAAAACAAATGCTGGTAGTGAGCAGCCTCAGCAAGCTAGCACCACTCCTAGCAGCACGATTAGTGAAGAGCCTATTGATACATGTTAAAACAACATTATTGTAAAAGAACCAGCTGACTTTTAGTCAAAGGATCACATAATACATTTTTGTACTGAGAACAAATGGCTCATCATCAAAAACAAAAAGTTAGGGTACAATCACTGGGAAAATGAAGTTCAAATTTGTCAGCTATTTCACTATTTTGGCAATAAAAAATACTGGAGTCCCCAATGTTGAAACACAAATGACTCGTTTTCCTGTAGTTACTTCAGACTTATTCACTGTGGGCCTGTTATCTTGATGGACTCAAAACCAAAACTGAAGACAGGTTGTCCATTGAAACTGAAATTTGTTACCTTTAATTAAAGAAACATATAATGTGTTATTGTGAAGATTAGCAAAATTCATTATCTAAGATTTTTCAGGTGAAGAAAATAGAAGTTTAGAGGCGCTACATGTCATGACAATAAAGAAAGTTTTTTTTCTGTTACATCAATGTTTCTTTTTGCCAGTTTTTGTTATTTAGCTGTGTGAAAGTAATATGCTTTGAGACTGAAATGATGCAGAAGTCAATCTTAAACTGAGTAGGCCATGGAGAATCCCAATATGTCCAGTGTTGGGGCACTTCACAATAATCTGTTCAGGTTGCTTGGAAAAAAAACAGCAAGGCAATTGGCTACTTTTATTGTCTGCAATATATTTTGTGAAGAGTTTGGATTCTTGAAAGTCAGAAGGATGCTAACTGTGTAGACATAAAGGAGTAGATTGACCTTATACTGTATATTTAATACTTGAAGTAAAGGCAATAGCATTTCATATAAATTGTTGCATCACATTTTGCTATGCGTGTTCATTCAGCATTAACCTCAAAATCCTTTTACTAAGTCTGCTATAAAAATTCCAAAAAATTAAACCGTGTATTTAACCTTAAAGTGGAAACTATACAAGCCAAATGTATGTAAGATACAGCCTCACCTAATTAATTTCTATATTGATTCTCAAATATCACCACATTTTTAAAGTTAAAAACCTATTAATTTCCTGTGTTTCACTCCAGTTGTTTCTCCTAGGTTGTTTAGAGGGCATTAAAATTAATCAAGTTCTACATTTTAATTTTATTAACCCTGTTCTCCCCAGTCTCTTGAGTTAGTTTTTATTAGATTGATGTGGTCTATCTAAAACAGGTTTCTTTCATTTCAGTCCTACACAAACCTGGTTATCTCTACCTGCCTTAGAACTCCATAATTGAACATTTACTGTATTAGAAGATATTTTTGTTGTTACCTCACTATTGGTTTGTATCAAGAAGGTTAGGGTTAGGAATAATTGTTTAAAAAAAAATAAAATCACAAATTTTTTACACCCACAATTTCTACTATTGAATCACAAGGAATTAAGACTGAAATTATAAATAAAATAATAAGCTAGAACAGTTCCAACATCTAGTAACAGGTTGCACTAAGTTTTTTCCATTGTTCTGGGCATGTGAATATAAAGGGAGTAATAGAAGGTCTGGTAGATAATGCAATTGCAGTCACAACTGAATAGTAGAAGACAGGAGTCAAGAAACAAAATGCCCCAGTTTTTACCGTGCTGATAATATTTACAGCGACACATCGCCACAGGCAACAGAGGGTGCTGTGATACAATGTGATATCAGGAGAACAGGAAACAACTTCTTTGGTATAAATATATGCAGGAAAAACTAAGGGTTTGGGAGACTAAGCAGATAGATGGCAGAAGGCAGGATCATTATGTTATACATTGCTTCTTGCTACATTGTGTGATGAATGGCTTACCTGGGTTTGGTCTAGCCCTTCAAGACAACGATTATTAGAGTTATTAGAGCATTGCCATAGGAGTTCCCTGAGATGGTCCTGTTCCTGGAAATAGTTCCCCTGTTCTACCCACAGAAGTCATTCCTGGCTGGAATGTAAAAGCCTCTCTCAAACAAAGCAGGTGAGTTTGGAGTCAGGATGATTGATGCAGGCAAGGTCTCGACTGGTGTGAGGAAGAGAGGCCAGAGAAAAGGTGTAAGCTAGAGGAAACTTGCAAAGTAGAAAAGTGGACCAGCAGCAGTACCATAGAGATATTGTTGGAAAGTCTGTATAAGACCCAGGAGGCTGTGGGTTTGTGTTCTTTTCATTCTTGTTATATCATTATCTTAAGTTAAATGTAGCCTTCTGTAATTTAATACTTGTTATAATTACTGTAACTCCTTTTTTATGTACTTTGGCCTCCACAATTTTGTTTGGGTTGAGGGTCTGCTTACAATGACACCCTAGAATTTCACAAGGTTTTGAACATGACTTTAGATTGACTCTGGATCCATGGTGTATCTATTCCTAAATATTAATCAAAATACACCAATGACACTTAAACCATAAAGGAGTCTGTATATGTTCAAAGAGATTCTAGGTCCAATTTAGCTCCATGACCTTAAAAATATGAACTTTCCTCATTGCAATATTAGTATTATAATATTCTCTATAGTCTTATAATTAGTATTATAATATTCAAATGATCAACATTAAATATGGTTTTTTATTGGTATTTTGTTAACTTTTTTATATCGTCCTACTCCAAATGTTGTTGCAATGAATTGTTTCATAGCTAAATATATTACAATAATACTATAATCATATTTCATTTACTGTTCAGTGTATCTTTTGTTTTCAAATTCTAAAGGATGTGAGGCAAGTGTTCATGAGCATGGGTAACCTCAAAGGCTGAAAATACAACATCCATTTAAAAAACACAATTGGAGAAAGAGAAAATAAAATAGAAGGGGATTTTAAATTATATAATTGTGGAGAAGAGATGAAAAGTTCTGATAAAACCTTCAAGAAAAGGGGACATTTATCTTGCAAGTCATAAAATTGCTTTGTTTAACTGTGTTCCAACATTTGATTTAAATTTACACTTACTACAGAATGGTCTCAACACATACACTTCTCAGCCACAACATTAAGACAACCTGCCTAATACTGGGTAGGCTGTTCTCATGCTGCCAAAACAGCTCTGACGTTTTGAGGCATGGACTCCACAAGACCTCTGATGGGATCCTGTGGTATCTGGCACCAAGATCAAACTTAATAACAACTGGCCTTCATGGATCAAACTTATTTTTCTAGCAAATCCCACAGCTCATTGATCAGACTGAGATCTGGGGACTTTGGAGGCCAAGTCAACACCTTCAACTTTTTGTTATACTCCTTAAACTATTCATGAACATTTTTTGCTGCGTGGCAGGGCACATTATGAGGCTGAAAGAAGACACAGTCAACAGGGAATACTGTTGCTGTGAAGGAGTGTACATGATCTGTAAAAATCTTTAGGTGGATGGTACATGTCAAAGAGACATCCACATGAATGTCAGGACCCAACGTTTCCCAGCAGAACATTGCTTAGAACATCATATTGCCTCTGCCGATTTGCAGCTTCTTCCCATAGTGCATTCTGCTGCATTAAATTTTTCAAAATTAATACATTTGTGCTACAGTAGCTCTACGGTGGGATCATTTACATTTACTTATTTTGCTGCTGCCATTTTCCAAGGCAAGTGTAAAAGAATGAGTCTCAACACTTTCAAAAGGTTTGGGGCAGCCACCCGTATATTGTTCCTAGCTGCAGAGGATTAGCGATGTTGCTTATTCGAGTTCCACATTGAACTGTTTGAGTTAGCTAAGATGGAGGCTTTTATGTTTTGTAACCCAGAAGTGACGTCAGTCTGGGTGCCGGGACAGGAAGTGACGTCCATCTAGGTGCCGGGACAGAAGTGACATCAGGTCAGGTAGGTTTTCCCGTATTTGATCTGCAGAAATAACAGACAAAGGTTTAGAGCACCCTGCCAGGCCAGGGTAATTACCTACACTTGGTCCCTTCAGCTCGCTCCTAGTCGCACGTGTGTGACACAAGCTACAGCATTTAAGAAACAATTAGTTGCATTTCTTTTGGGTTTTCAATTGGAGCGCAGGCAGGTTAAGTGATTTGCTCAGGATAACACAGTGCCAGTAGCGGGAACCCACAACCTCAGGTTGTGAAGGCCAAAACCTTAACCACTATGCCACACTGCCTGATCAGACCAGACAGGGTAGCCTTTGCTTCCCATGCTCATCAATGAGCCTTGGGCACCCATAACCCTATCGTGGGTTCACAGGTTTTCCTTCCTTGAACTGCTTTTGTTAGATACTAACTACTGTATACCAGGAAAACCCCAAAAGACCTGCCATTTCGAAGATGCTTGGTCCCAGTCATCCAGCCATTACAATCTGGCTCTTGTTGAAGTCTCTCAGATCTTTATGCTTACCCATTTTTCCTGCTTCCAACACATCACCTTCAAGAACTGACTGTTCACTTGCTGCCTAATATATCCCACTCCTTGAAAGGTACCATTGTAATTAGACAATCGATGTTATTCACTTCACTTGTCATTGGATTTTAATGTTGTGCCTTTCAATATTTATTATAAGGATTTTCATAACTCCACTTTATTTGTATTTTGGTTTACTTATGTCTTGTCTATACTTAAAATTAATTACATTATTTTCTTCTCATTAGATAACAGAATTGACTAAGCCACACATTGTGCTAAACATATACCATTAAGACCAAAATTAATTTACAGATTACACCTTACTCTTGAGAGACTAGCCAGGTCAAACATAAAACTCTATGAACTATGACAAGAATGGTTCTCTTTTGCATATGTGGTGGTCTTGTAAGTAATGTTCTCATTTTTGGCTGGTGTTTCTAACACTTTATTTCTAGAGTTTGTTGTTAAATTAACTCAACTGGCTTTGTCTGGACAGAGGAATGGTGATTATTCACCTGGCATTCATGCTTTTATCTTTCAGGGACTTTTTGCATATGCAGTAGATAGGTACTAGCATGTCATTCCAAAAGTATTTGAAGAAGCAGAAATCTGTATCTTTTGATAAAAAATTTAAATAAAAAATTATTCCTTCTTAGGTTATGAAAAGACTAGGCCATCTTGATGCAAAGGCCCATATATTAGATAATGGATGCTATCTTAATTCTTTGTTCAATTACTCTTTACCATTGAGATTTTTGATACTCATTTCAATTGTTCACTTTGTTTTTTTAGATAGTGGGGCTGTTCTGTTTTCTTTGTTTTTTATTATAAATTTGGTTGCTGTTACTGAATTTGTTTCCTTATTTTAAGGAGTTGTGGAATTGTATGATGAAGCCGGGAGTGGCAGAGCAGTATGTAAGAGTGGTACAGGATATGTAAGAGGGAAGTGTGACCGTGGTGAGGTCTGCGTTAGGAGTTAGGTGGAGGTGGGATTACATCAGGGATTGGCTCTGAGCCCTTTCTTATTTGCAATGGTGATGGACAGATTGACAAACAAGATTAGACAGCAGTCCCCATGGACTGGACTACAATGTTTGAGGATGACATTGTGATCTGTCGCAAGAATAGGGAGCAGGTCGAGGAGACGGTGGAGAGGTGGAGATATGCTCTAGAGAGGAGAGGAACGAAGGTCAGTAGGAAGAAGACAGAATACATGTGCGTGAATGAGTGGGAGGTCAGAGGAATGTTGAGGATGCAGCGAGTAGAGCTGGTGAAGGTGGATGATTTTAAATAACTGGGATAAACAGTACAGAGTAATGAGGAGTGTGGAAGAGAGGTGAAGAAAATACTAATTGTGGAATGGGTGGAGAAGACTTTCAGGATTGATTTGTGATAGACAGGCTCCAGCAAGAGATAAAACAATAAGAAGTTGTGATTCATAGTAATTTTAAGCAAATTTGAATGCTTTCTAAGTATTTTTATAACCTAGCCATTTTTATTACTAAATGGTTCTTTAATGCAGTTGTCTGTACAGTAGTAAGGAGTCCTGCTATAATCACTGTGTTTGCTCCACAGGGCACATACCATAAAACTTACAGCTAATGATATTTATAACAATTAGGTAAACTATTCCAGAACTGTACTTTTCCTCTGGAGATTTCTTAAAAGCAACTTGTCAACTGTGTGTGTGTCATTGTGTGCCTTTCTCTTCTGCAGATTTCAAACCTCATCTTTTTGTTACCACAATTTTGTCCTACACTCTTTGCCATGCCACCAGTGAACATATTGGTTTTAGAATCCTCAGTATAGTATTATCCTTGCAATATATACATAACAGCCTTAAATTAGGTTTATGTTCTGCACTATTCCTACAGATATTCTAGACAAAATAAACCTTAGAAGTTCAAAATTAAGGTAAAAACCAAAGTTGTTGTCTTTGTGACCAGCACAAACTAGTCCTTCAGTGTGTGCCTGTACAGTGATGTAGTACAGGCTTGTGTTAATAATTTTGGTGAAATACAAAAAAAGAAAAAGAATCATGAAAATGCTTAACAGTAGATCAGGGTATTTACAATACAATAAATAAACTACAATTTATAATACCAAAAAATAACCACTGGTTTATGTGAACATCCTATTATTAATTGCACATTTGTAGTTCATAAATATATTATTACTTAACCAAAGTATGTATCAAAGCTAAATATGTAATCAGATCATTTGACTGTTTTCTTCTTCTTTCAGGTTTTCTATCAGTAAATTGCAAAATCAGTACACCCTTCTTTGCATAACAGGACTGAAGATAACATAAAGCTATTAGTCTGATCATTATGCGACTTTTGTCTTATTATAATTTCTATTCAATTTTTATAATGAATAAAGATATCTGATTCTATTTCATAAGTCTTATGTGATCACTGTAATGCAATATTCACACATCTGCCTTTATTTGATTTACACAATAAAGATATAAGTACTGAATGTAATACTTTACTTTCATATTCATACTCATGTTTACAGAGTGACTAAGAAAGATAGTTGTTATCACAGTCTGACTATTCGTGTCAAATAAGGTCACTCTTTCAGAATTTTAATTTAATCAGTACAATATATGGGGATCTATAATTCATTTGCATGAATGCTAATAAAAGTGATGATTACTCTTTTTCTTTTCAGCAGATTAAATGTTTACCTTTTGAGGAAATTTCTCTGAATCTGTACTGCTTGTATAGCATCTCACAACTTTCCTTACCTTGGTCAAATTAAGTTGATTACATTTCCGTCTCTGCCTGAAAAAGGGAAAAGATTCTGCAGAAGAAAGCTAGTTTAAACTACCACACATTTTTCACACCTGCATTTCCTTTGGTCCTGCATTCTCTATCCACACTTACTCAAAAAAAATCATTCACTAATTAGATTTAACCCTTATATAAGTAGAAAATACCAGTCACTGAGAGAAAAAAAATATGTGAATATTTAAAAATGTAAAAAAACATGAAAGAATTGTTAGTGGGACTAAGCATTACTCGGACTTCAATTTGTTGGGATGAGACTCATCAACTACAACAACAACATGTATTTATATAGCACATTTTCATACAAGCAATGTGGCTTGTTAAATTACTTTACAAGATGACAGAAAGATAGTTATATGAAATGAAATACAAAACAGATCAGGCAATAAATCAATTTGTGCATACAAGGATAATATGGTGCCCATATGGGTTAGTGCACTGTTATCAATGGCCTGTTACAGGTGTGCTGAAAGCAAGAAAAGTCCTGGACAGTTTGGGGGTCCCTGAGGGCGGGTTGTGAACCCCTGCTTTAGATAACATATACCTAACCAATCATTTGAAATAATAATAATTCTTTGCATTTATATAGCGCTTTTCTCACTTCTCAAAGCGCTCAGCAACTGCAGGTTAAGGGCCTTGCTCAAGGGCCCAACAGAGCAGAGTTCCTATTGGCATATAATGAAAGATTTATTAACTTATATGGCTAACGCTTAATCCATTGCAACCAGTGCAATTAATAACAATGTACTAACCCATATGGGCTCTATATAATCTTTGGGTGCACAATTTAATGGGCATATTTGGGCCCATATAGGACACATTTGTTGCATGTATGGGCTTGATACCTAGATAGTAATTGATTAAATTGCTTATATAATGCAAGTTCAATAGCAGTTCTTTATTAGCATCATGCCTTGTTATATTTTAATTTGTTTATGTAGCTAACTTAAAATCTTAGAAGCTACAGAAAAAATATTTATCTATTTCGATCACCTATTAAAAAATTGTGAGTGTGATAGATTCCACTGCAGGGGTTGGGAAACCTGTAGCCTTCCTTGGAAATATTCAGTGATGCCAGGAATCAGTCCTGAATGGGATCCAAGTTTATTAAAGTATACAGTAATGTTGACACACTCACTCACACAAACATTTGGTTAAATTTCAATTGGTGGATACTCATTTTTAAAATGCTTGGTTGAACTACAACCCTGGGCGAATATACCAACAAGAAAAGGAGGACTGTGCAAACAAATAACAAAAAAGAAGGATCGTGTATAGAAACACTGCTGATCACTGCATCACAGAGTCATTCTTTACTGAGGCATTGACTATTGTACTAATTAAAATAGAGTTTTCTAATTGTGAATTACTTGCCAATATAGACTGCAACTGTCATTTTCGAAGTGCACCTATGGGCAAATGTCATTTACACCTGGATAACACTCAGTATAGATTAATGAATCATCACATTGCTGATGTTCTGAGCACAATTCAACTCACTAGGGATGAGATAAAGAATTCTAAATCCCTTAAAGCTTGTTTGTTTCCTCAGCCAGAAAGCAGAAACCATGAGCCCAGGACATACACCAAGGAGACCAATGGATGTCCAAAATTCTTGATCAAAGACTCATCTCTTGTGATGACCCTCTCTCCACAACTATAAAATGCTTTGGGAGGAAAGCAGAGGCATTTTTCTTCTTGACACATTTTGTAAAAGAACTGAAAGATTATTTTACTCCCTCTATGTGGAGTACTAGTGAAAAGACGAAATTTATGAACACAAAACCTAAACACAAACAGAATTTTACTTCAACCTAATTTAGAGCTGCAGATATTGTCAAATGAAAGTAATTCTCTTACCTACACCTCTTTACAAAGGATATCAGTCCAAGACTCTAAGAAGTATCTCTTTTCTCCTCCTATTATAGCCTTTTGTTGGAAACCAATATAACGGACACAAGCAGTTTATAAAGGAATCCATGTCATATATGTTGTGTTTAGTCTGAATTTTGCACATCAATACTTTGCCAACAAACAGTGAGATTTTATCCACCTCCTTATTTAAATTTGACCTTACATACACGTCTTAGTGAATTTTTATTCAGTCTTGTTTATGGTTACATTCATTTACTTTTCTATAATTCTGTTGTAAATGATATTTAATAGGTAATAAGAAAAACAGGCACAGACAAACACAAACTAAAATGCTTGAGTGTAAAACAAGACCTCTTATTCTTGTTTCACTGCATCACTAAATATACCACGTGCGCATGTTATTTTACATAAGCTGAATGTTGAAGAAGCATAACTTTACTTTTTTTCTTTTACATAAAGAGTTGTGCAATATGAGAAATAAAAAATATGTACAACTCTTTCCTTTATGATTCCCTCCACTACATTATCAAATAGCTTCCTGTTACAGAACTTATTTTTTATAATAAATTGGTTACATCTTAATATAACAGCCAAGTTAGAAGATATGGTGTTAACTTGCTTTGAGGAAAGCTCATCTTGTGACCCCTTTAAATACACAAGCATGCTGTAAATGATTTAATCTCTGATTAAACATGAATTGGAGGAAATAAGCTAGTTTGTGTTCAGAGTGCTCATTGGACTTTCCCCTTTAGATTTTGCAACCCAGCAGTAAGCAACAGAATTTAAAGGCATAAGAGCTTTTTTTGTGATTTTTGTTTTTGTGTAATGGCAATAACTGGGATTTTTCAGAAAAATCGCTATGGATAAAAGTTATTAAATACAATTGATTCTACTTCTAAAGATAATTTTCACCAGTTAGCTTGAATGGGTTTTTTTGTGTTACAATTCCTATCAATTTTTATTATAGTAATGTGGAAAAAAAATGGACTGTGTATTGAGCCTAAATGAGGTTTCAAGCAACACATTCACTCACAATAGTTTTCTTTGAGCTTTTTAATATTAAGAACATAAGAAATATGGTAAAGGAGCAGTGATCATTCAATCTGTCATGCTATCTTGCTTAGCTAGTAGTTCAGTAGTCAAAATTTCTCCTCACTTGACTGTTTTAAAGTCTTGGCATTTTAGTGAAGAATCAAATGATTCATTGTGGGAAAAGTGTATCCTGCCTTGTTAATTTTACTGGGGAGTTTTGAGAGATTTTATGCAATCTCGACTCTGTAATTTCAGCACTTTTTATGCAGCAATATTTCATAGGTGATGTATCTCTTGGATTAATAGTAATAGTTTATTTTGCATCAAAATACACCAAAAAGGACAAACACTGTCTTGGCAAGAAATTAAACATTATATACAGTAATATGCATTCATCTGTTGACCAGTTTAGTCGAATAGAGATTTATATAGCATTCCAATGGCTAACTTTATAACACTGGGCACAATTTATAAATTAACCATTACAACATGGGACAAGCTCACACACCATTCTTCTCACAGTCACATGGATTCAGTTTATAAAGATGCTACAATAGAACCAAAGAAATCTCATGTGAACATGAATGTGCCACTTAGCCATTCTTATCTCTAGCATCAAGTTGTCATTTATTTATTTGAACACAGTACTCAGGAGCTGTGAGGTAGCAGCATTAGCATTGCCACCCTTAATTGTTTTACAAATATTAATTATATTACATATAGCCCTATGACCTGGAATTAGAACGAGGATGCCATTATTTTTACCTGTCATAAAGAGGCTGATGTCAGAATGGGAATCGAGTCATAACATTTCCACTCCAATGCCCACAAGATCTGGTTGCATCTGGGAAACTCTGTTCAACCTGCAAAATTGCCATTAACTCCACAGAGAATGGTGGTGAGTTGGATGAAAATTCTAACAATACTAATTATACATAAAAAAAATAATAATTTCAGCCATTCATTTACCTTTTACCATGATGTACGATCCATTGTTATTTTAAACCTTCTTCTACTACATAACAAGGTTCATGGAAAGAACCTCATTTGAAAAAGATCCCAGTAGACTGCAGGGAAAAAATTACTCATAATATAGGAATTCAGAGTTGCTTACTAGTCTACACATACATCTTTAGGATGTGGGAAGAAACCTTGGCTTAGACCTTCCATCTCCATGTAGGAAGCAAACTGGAGCTGTGAGGCATCACTTCTAAACACTGCATCACTATGCTGCCATAAAGGTTCATCCTAAGAAATTCAGAAATCTATTTTAAGAAATCAGAATTTGGCAGGTTATGGCTGGCTGCAATTATTAATAATAATATAATAAACTGCAACAGTATTATGTTTCCACTGGGACAAAAGAAAAGATAGCTTTGGCAACCCCATGAGAGTTTAAATACCAGTAAATTGCAGCTATTGTTTTTCTAAATTAATGAAAACCCGTTGATAGGAAGTGTGAGGGAGACTGTTAATGACCTAGTGAATCTGACTTGCCATACTGGTAGTCCAGACACACAGGAGGAGACCTTTCTGATTGTCCTGCTCTTGGCTAATTTTATAGCCTTTTTAAATAGCTCCACATGCGAATTTTAAAGAACTGGCTGTTTAAGATTCACACATATGTGGCCTGGTAACACAGAGGCTTAAAGCTTTAAAATGTAAAGCATCAGTGAAATTGGATACAAGTCTGTGCATTAAATTACTTGAACAATAAAACCAAATTTCTCTGTGGGTTCACTTCAATATATAAAACAGTAATTGCTAAGTGTTACAAAAAAAAGTGCCTTTCTGAAATCAAAACATGCAGTGATTCTGTTAGCTACAGTATATATTTTTCACAATACAACTGTGGCTGCTATTTATGCGTTTGATAACTTAGAAAACTATAAAAATGAAAGTTTTCATGACCTTTCACTACAGCGCATTCACTCATACTCTTCCTCACTGACAGTTTGAGAAGGTTTTACTTAAATTTGTTGGGCACAAGCAAATGCAAAATTAAACAACTTCTTTGTTAAAATCTAAGATCATTTAAATATTGTTTTAACAATACCTTCCCTAGGGGGGAAAAAAGAAAATTGTGCTGTTTCGGTATGTGTGCTTCTTCTCATATTTTCATTTTTGATGCTTGGCATGTCTTATTTTGGTTTTTATATTGTCGACAAAAAATTGTGGCTTTACAATATAATTTGGGAAAATAGATTTAGATCAGAATCTAAGCCGAAGACACTGACCAAAGCATAAACATATTTTTGGATTGCACATGTTCCTCAATAACAATCTGTATATTTTCAGTTCACAGGTAACATTGCAGATCACATAATTCAAGTCAGTGAATCAGCTGACATTCTAGCAATAATCTAACAATATATATATTGAATCCTTACTTGAATCTCTATTATTTAATACTTTTTATGTATTGCTTTTAAAAGCCTTAGGTCTGCATGTCATCCCAGTGTTGAACTTCTAAAATATTTCTAGATTTGCTAATTACTTACCAGAGGACTTTGTCATGCATATCATGAAAGGTGTTAAGTAAAATAAATATTCATTCTGACCAACTCTCTTGATTAGCTGTAGTTCTCCCTTTCCAAGCATTTGTTATCTTTTACCTTTACTACTTCAATAATTTTGTTCACAAAGCAACCTCCAGAGTCCCAAATTAACAGTCAAAATAACATTATGTCTTGAAGTCTAAAGCACTATTTATTCATTGTTCATTTCAGGATAACAGGAAAGATACTGACTATCCAATGGTCTAAAAATGAAACCCCAGAATACTGAGCATGTGCAATTAGGCAGATTTTTTTCTTTCACAGTTCAGTTATGAAAATATGAACACACATTATCCTCATCTTTCATTCTCCTTTTTATTAATATGTAGTCCCAGTTCAATATCTTCATGACAGCGAGTTCTTAACTTGCATCTCCTGACCTGGTGAAAGCTGAAAGGGAGTGAACCTTTGTAAACAGTTTCCAGAATCACATGAGGATGGGTCACACCACAGTTACCTTGTGTACATTTAAAAGGACCAGGTATGTCTGACTGTCTTAAGGTTGCCTAACCACATCCATAGAAAACAGGGTATAGAAAAGAGTAGAGTAGAAGAGATTTGCAAGACATATGTTCAGGGGTCATAGATATAACAAGTGACAAAGGAAGACAAAGAATAATGCGGGTTGACAATGGTCAACAATGGTCACCATCAACAAAAAAAAAAAAAAGGCAGAAGATAAGGGAAAGTGGAAAGCTGTGGTTACCAACCTTCAGATCAAAGAAGAGGTTACTTGGATTACACAGGTTTGGATTCTTACCAGATCCTCAATTGCTTCCAGAGAGATGTTGTCTGAAAAGCTTTTCTTTTCTTCTGGAAATAATTTTCTAGTTTCACAATTTATATTTATTATTTTATTTAATCTTCGATGATAGTTTTTAAGACTAAAGCCATCTGGCTACTAAGTGGTTTTCTAATGCAAAATTAGAAACTTTTTAATTGTACTTTTTCATTTTTATTACTCTGGCATCACCATTCTATGTGCAGTTTCAGTTATTTTGTCACAGACTGTTAATTTTCCTTGTCTCATCTATTATTAATGGGTACAGTTGAATAAGGTAAGAATTGAAATAATTGTTGAAAATACATTTTACAAATTAAAATATGAATATGACAACACCCCATGTGTTTTATACACAAAAACACCTAACCTGATAATAAGTAACCAGAACTGTATACATCAATTTTCAATCCTGGCTAATCCAGTTCAGGGATATAGGGGACAGAGTTTATTCCAACCCAATGTGCACAAGGTGGAAGCCAATACTGGATAGGGAGGCCAGTCATCTGTGGGGCACTCTCTTAACATAATAAAATAGAAGTGCACATTCACTAAGAGATTGTCTAAATTTCATAAAGACAGCAAACATGAACTGGATTTTTACCTAGCTGGAGCAGTGAAACAACTACTAGACACCATGTTTCCTGAAATCAGAATTGTCAGATACAGTTCTTCCTAAAATGAATAGCAATGGCTGTGCTTATAACACAATATGGTAGTGCAGTGGAAGGGGCTGCAATATCACAGATTCAATTTCCTAGGTTTGAATCCTGCATCAGATAGCACCAGATTGCCCAGAGGCTCTATATTTTCTGACCCAGTGTCATACTAGCATCAAAAATGGATGACTAATTCTTTCCTTAAACATACCAAGGAAAAAAACAGAACATTTAATTATTAGCAGCAAACAAAAATTAAAGACATAAAAAATATGCTAGGCCATATGGATTTAAGCATCTAGGCATCATTTTAGATTCAGAGCTAAAATTCAGATCACACATTACATTACGCATGTCACCAAGACACTAAAGAAACATTGTACAAGTTAAATGTAGTATATCATTGCAAAATGCTGAATGTTAATACAGATGTTTATCTTTAGCCATCTAGATTATTGCAGTGTACTCCTAACAGGATTTAAAAAAACAAGAAAAATATAACTCAGCTGCAATTAGTCCAAAATACAGCAGTTAAATGTTACCCACTAAGAGAAAATCTGAGCATATCTCACCAGTCTTTGCATCATTACATGGGCTGCCGGTGTCCTTTAGGATTGATTTGAAAATGCTTTTTATTGTATATAAAATACTCTAAACAATATAGAACCTTTTACATTTTGGTTATGTTAGTGCCTCTACATTCATAATTGTAATTTTAGATCTTCTAACTTTTTGCTTAGTATTCTCAGAGTGAAGCATTAAAGAACTGGTAAAGTGGCTTTCTGTTTCTGTGCACTAAAAATCTGAAATACTTTACTATGTGCCAGGCCAGTAAGGTGGAACATTTCAAAAACTACTAAAAATGGAATTTTTAAATCTGGCTTTCTCTTAATCACTTTAGAAATTAGTAGCATCCTAATATTCCTTCATACTGAGAGGAGAATGAATTTGGTTATTTTCATAAAATGCAATTTTACTTGGTGTTTTATAGACTGGTCACTAATTGCTACTTTTGTGTGTCTCTGTGTGTGTGTGTTTTTTTTCCTTCTGGTTCTTTGTGGTATCATTGCTCCCTGACCTAAGATACTGAAAAAATGAAGAAAACTCCGTAAAAGTATCTTCTTACTGATGGCACATACGTGGTATGTAGAATGTCCAAAATGGGCATGGGCAGATATTTGGCCTTGGAACCCCCAGAGGTTTATTTTCTCAAATATCCCACCAGCTGGAGTTTTTATGCTCCTGTCTTCCCTGAACGTCTGACCATAAGTTTGTTATAAAGCTGGACATTATGATTCTTTACTCTTATAAATAATTGTTCTTTAGTTTTTACTTTCTTTTGTAACTCTGTTTAGATATTATTATTGTAAAGCACTTTAAGCTACTTTCATGTATGAATATGTGATATATAAATAAATGGTGATGGTGGTAGTGGTTATTGCCCAAGTGGAGTTTGCACAGTCTTTGTGTGTGCATTTCCCTCAAGGTACTCTCTCTTTTTTTTTAATATCATTAAATATGTACAGTTTAGGTTAACTGAATTCCAAGTTTTCACAGGAGTGATCGTGGGTGTGTGCATGAATGGACCCTACATTGGACTGGTGCCATTATCAGGGCTGCAGTTCCTTAAATTGTGAATTGGATTAAGCAGGTGTGAGAATATTACAGTATGTTATAATTGTTTGCTTTTTAACACTAATCTCAGACAGATAACAAAGTCATGTCTTACACAATAGCAAAGCATTACTTGATCACAATACATTCATGTTTTTATCACATTAATAATGTATCCTAATTTAAGAGGTGAAAATGCTCTAAATGAAACAACTCCAGTTAAATTTCAATCATAAGCATAGTTGATCATTAGAATTAATGTACCTTTATTAGAAGTCGTGTTCATGAATCATTCAGAAAGACTGTTAGTAAAATGATAGACCACTTTCAAACTGCTGTTTGTTGTTCTGAAAAATTCAGACTTTCACTGTGATCAACTTTGAGAAAGGTGCTATTCTACAAACAGAACTATTATTCTAAGAACACTAAGTGATTGAATTTTACTTTTCATGAATTTACTCATTCTTTTTGGTGTTATTTTTAGACTTTATTCTTCACTATTTAAGTTTTAAAAAATGATGCGATTTCTTACTGTGCACAATACAGAAAGTTAGTTCATCCTGTAGACTTTTTTCTCTGACTGTGCAAATCACTTTATTTACAGCTAATTCAGAACAATACTAATATAATTAAAACCCGGGAGTGTGATTATATAACTTAAGTCCAGAAATGTACTTTGACTGCAATTTGTTTTAGAACCAAATTTCTAAATCCTTCTTCTGACGTATAAAACTACTAAAGTCTTCACAATCACAAGACTCTGGCCTTCTTTCAATTTAAAGGATAAATAACAATGAATGAAAGTAGTGCAAGAGGTAGGACAGTCAGCTACATAACCTGCAAACTCTGAACTGATCTACTTACCAATTTAAAAGGCTGATACAAGAGACTCAGCATTTTAACCTCTTGTGAACAATTTGAAAAAAATGAGTGCCCTGAGAAAAAAATCTGAGAAAAGTACAAGGAGATGGACAACCCTAAAAGGAGCTAATAGAAACATAAAAATCCTTAAGAACTAAATACGAAAGCCTGAAATGCTAAATTGTAGTCAAAGTAAATATAGCAGAAGATCTAAACTCAAAGCTCAACATCCTTAGACCAGCCACACTAGAAACAGAAATTAGCAGACAAGCAAGTAAGAAATGTACCCTAGCCTTTAGAAAACAGTACCAAGAAACTATGATAGAATTTAGTATTTCCAGGTTACTTTTATTACAAGCATGCTTCAGAAACACAGAAGGTACGTTTTCCTAAATCAAAATCTTTGTCAGTTCAAAGATGTATTCAGAAAGTTGAAAGGTTTTCTTTTTCCAGAATGGATCTTTGGTAGCTCTATTATAAAATGCAAGAGTGGGCTAGTTATTTTTTAAAATTTATAAAATATGCTTAATTTTAGCACTCAATTTCATGTGGTAAGTTAATATTTACTGATTGTGAAGAAATAACTTCTACTTGAAATATACCAAACTTATCCTTTAAATGCACTAGTGTAGTCTTTTCTATAAAACACACAGCTATTGCCTATCTTAAGTAATATCTGTTCTCTTGATGCATGTGTGCTGGGAATAGATTTCTATACAAAGAGGAACTTAGGTAGACTTTTGTCTCAGTCTCATGATACAAATTCACTGTCTACCATTCATCTGAGCAGATCCGACCAAATAATAGGATCCTACACTGAAATACTCAATATGATATTGATATAATTATTTCCATTTTTCAAAATAACTCTTTTCTGTTTTGCACTCAGTGCTGATTTACACTACAGAGTTAAAAACTGTGCTGGTATCTGTCCTTGCAGCTTTAGGCACAACGCTGAAACCAACTCAAATTATAATAGCAGTCCAGGACAGGCTTACTTAGTGTCTGCTGTGAACACATAATAGGCATATCTTTAAGACACAGGGAGAAGGGGCAAAGTCAATATAGAGAGATGGTAGTGAAACCCTGCAGCTACGACAGATTTCCACATACCTCCTCTAAACCACCATGCCACCCTCAAGCTACTTAATAATGATTGCTTAAAACAGTTCACATTTGCAACAAAATAAATGTATACTTAATTTCAGCTGGTTCACCTACTGTTCCCAGGTTTAAAAGTGAATTCTGATTTTTTTTCATGACTCATGAGAGTCATTTCATATGCCTTGTCTATTTAATACTTATTTTTCAAAGACATAATCTAAAATGTTATTCTTGGAATTATAGTACACCTTAGTCAATGACTCCACATTTTTACAACTAAGGAGACACTGAACTAAAAAAAAAAATTCATTTTTTGTAATCCTTATCTGTGATTTCATGGAAAAATATGATAAAGTGGATTTCAGGAGAGTTGTGAAATACTGCATTTGTAGCTTTAAACTGATACATTTTATTCCTGTTCATGCTTTATGGAGCAAATACTTAACAAAATGGCTATTGTCATTCTTCCAGAAAGCACATAAAAAAAGCTAAGTGTGGTGCTGCTTACTTTTACATGTATAACTTTAACAATGTATAGTGTTTTTAGCTCATTGGCAACAGCTATTAACCAAGAGAGGAAACTCTAAAGTAATCCGCAGCTTTAAGAGGCATTTAGGTGAACTCCTTTTGCAGGTGCCTCCTGGCAGACGTGCCTCGACTCAGGTGTACAGTTAAGTTCCACGTCACATGGGAAAATGATATACTCCCCTAAGATAAGCACTGAATTAAATGCCACATGGTGGAACTGCAATAGGTTTTGTTACTAGTTACAGTAGCTGTAAGGCTGCAGAACTACTTTTGTAAAGAAGGTTTACTAATGAAACTATGTGTCCTTATTAGAATAACCCAATCAATGTGAATTATTGTAAAAAAAATATATTTTAATGTAATTGAAGAATCTGTTCTGACTGCCCTTGGTTAACAATTGTAAATTTTGACAAACACAAATATATTTTATTACAATTTTAGTAAATCATTTATTTTGTTATTCTGAACAATGATATATAAATAACACATGTAATTATTGCAGATTACTGAGAGCATAATTATCTTAGATTATTCCTTTTGGATTTAACTGGCTGATCTGGATTGTACAGACTCAGACATGTTGTATCTGACTGCTAACACGTACAAGGTGCCACATGATTGTTGCTTGTAGTCACTCAAAGAGTGACCTATTTGTGCTAGCAGATACCTTAGTACAAAAGGACAGACTAAATCAGGCAGTTAAATAAGACGTCTTTGTAATAGTATACTCTTGGTCTCGCCAAAGCAAAGTATTTAACTTGCAGCAATGAATTGTTCGTATCATGTGCTGGTGATTTTCCATTTTAAGTGGAAGGTAGGCTATTGTTCAAAGCTGCCTGTTACACACATATACATATATGGTATATATTAAGGTTCAGTGTGGTGGGATTCAGCTAATAGTAGTCTACACTAAAATAGCAATTATGATATTTGTATAATTCAGTTTTCAAAGTAATTCTTTCCTGTTTTGCACTCAGTGCTGAACTAGATTAAGCTCTTTTACAATGTTATGTCAAATTCAAATGCTGTTTGCATGGAATACATTTGCATATATACAGTATATTGTTTTATAACATAAGTTTATCTAATATTCGATATCTTTGTTTAAGTTGACTTACCAAAAGGTCTAATTGTGCTACCACAATTGTGTGATCCTTTACTATTTTTTTCCTGGCATTGTTCCATACTACCATTTTTTAAATAAACGCATTCATTCATGCCAAATGTGGACCCCCCAAGTACCTGTAGGAGTGGACCACCTCTACATCCACTCCCTGAATAGTGACCATACATAGAGGCTCTTTGATGCAGTGAAAGTCAATAATCATGTTAAGATGCAGACAATTCTATTTTGCACCAGGAAACAAAGTTCTCCACTTGAATAGTCTGTCTCATTGCTGTATCAATAGACCCTTCAAATGCAGAATCATCTGAGAATTCCTACAAGTGGTATGACCTGGTGTTCTATATTTACAGGCTGAGGTGTACAGAGTAAAGAGAAAAGGAGACGGGACTGTTCCTTGTGGTACTCTAGTGTTGCTTGCATCCTTATCAGAAACACTGTCCTTGAGTTTCACAAACTGCAGTCTGCCCAACAGATAATCTGCTATCCAGGAAATCACAGGCTCATCCACCTGCGGATCTTGGAGTTTAACCCTTAACAGGGACAGGTGGATGGTATTGAAGGCACTGGAGAAATCAAAAATATATAATCTAGCAGTGCATCCTCCACACCATTCTTTTCCTGTAGGCAAACTGCAGTGGTCTACAAATTGTAGGAAAGCCACTCACCAGACAGGTGGTTCTAGCACCTGTTTTGGAAGACTCAATGCACCAGCAAAGTTCTTGATGTGTCTTATTGTTTTGTTTCTTTGTTTTCTACTTGTGCATATTAGTCCCTTATGTGTGATTATTTTTTTAAATAAATATTATGCCATTTTAGAAAGAATGTGAGCTCCCTGGTCTCATGCTTCAAAATAAAATATTCAGCATGTATTAGTACATCTTCTCCACAACTGTGCACACTAGCAATGGGAGGAAAATGAAACAGTACATTTTTTTATCAGAAATAAGGGTAGTCCTCTTCTAAGTGTAGTCTGTCGAAAGAAGAAGACAGTATTTATGGGCACTGTATGCTGAGAGTGAGTACCAAAACTCCTGTTAGGTGTGCTTGACACCAAGATGTTTCCAGATAGCTCACTAGTCCCATTATACTCAGCTGAGGTCATACAAGTTTATACAAAGTGGGTGCTGAAGTTGTAAATACACTGAAATAATCAGGTAGAGAGTAACAATGTGCATAGTGCACAGTCTGCATAAGCTACAAGGCTGATAAATTAACCTAAGAATACACTCACAGAACACATTATTAGGAACACCTGAACACTCACTTATCCATGCAATAATCTGATCAGTTAAACATGTGGCGGCAGCGCAATGCATAAAATCATGCAGATACAGGTCAGGAGCTTCAGTTAATGTTCACATCAAACACCAGAATAGGGATAAAATGTGATTTCAGTGATTTTGACCATGGCATGACTGGCGCCAGATGAACTGGTTTGAGTATTTCTGAAACTGCTGACATCCTGGTATTTTCATTCACTATAGTCTCTAGGTCCACTCAAAAAAAAAAAAAACATCCAGTGAGCATTGGTTCATCCTAACAGAAAGTCTGTAGTAACTCTGATAACCACTCTACACAACTATGGTGAGCAGAAAAGCATCTCAGAATGCACAACATGTTAAACTATGAGGCAGATGGGCTATGTTGGGTTCCAGAGTCTGCAGTGGGCGCATGCTCACCAAAATTAGAAAGTGGAAATACATAGCCTGGTCTGGTAAAATTCGATTTCTGCAGAGGCACGCAGATGGATGAGCCAGAATTTGGCAATAAGAGCATGAATCCATGCACTCAACATGCCCTGTGTCAACAGTCTAGGCTGGTGGTGTTCTAATGGTATGGAGAATGTTTTATTGGCATGCTTTGGGCCCATTAATCCAGCCATTTTCTAACCCGCTGAATCTGAATACAGGGTCACGGGGGTCTGCTGTAGCCAATCCCAGCCAACACAGGGCACAAGGCAGGAACCAATCCCAGGCAGGGTCCCAACCCACCGCAGGACACACACAAACACACCAAGCACACACTAGGGCCAATTTAGAATCGCCAATTCACCCAACTTGCATGTCTTTGGATTGTGGGAGGAAACCGGAGCGCCCGGAGGAAACCCACACAGACACGGGGAGAACATGCAAACTCCACGCAGGAAGGACCCAGGAAGCGAACCCGGGTCTCCTAACTGTGAGGCAGCAGCGCTACCACTGCGCCACCGTGCCGCCCGGGCCCATTAATACCAATCGAATATTGCTCAAACGCCATGGCCAATGTGAGTATTACTACTGACCATGTGCATCTTTTCACAGGCACAATTGACCCATCTTCTAATGGCTACTTCCAGCATGATAATACACCATGTCACAAAGCAAAAGTAGTTTCAAACTGGTTTCATGAACATGACAATGGGTTCAGTGCTCTTCAGTGGCCTTCCCAGTCCCCAAAACTGAATCCAATAGAACATCTTTGGCATGTAGTAGAATGGAAGATTTGCAGCATGACTGTACAGCTGACCAAGAATGATGTAGTCATGTCAACATGGACAAGAATCTCAAAGAAATGTTCCCATCATCTCGTGGAATCCATGCTATAAAGAACTGTGGCTATTTTGAGGGCAAAAGGAGGCCCTACACAGCATTAGTATAGTGCTCCTAATAATTAGCTTAGTGGGTGTATGTCGGGATACATTGGACTGTTCTGGTTATCCTGTCTTTACGGTAGCTTTTTATTCTTTTGGCACTGTAGAGACATTTAAGTGCTTACATTTTTTACAGTATTTATTAAGATAAAGGCATATGCTTTATTAATTGTTATTATACATTTTTAAAATGAAGAAGTACTTCACATTTAAAGCACTGATCTCAGATTTTTCTTTTACTGTGCCAAATTCACATTTATATTTTCATTTTTAGCAACGATTGATTGATTTTCATTTAGTATTATGAAGGGGTGCCTGGCTGCAGCGGGGAGAGTCAGCGCACCACAGCCTGCAAGACAGAATGACAGCCTAAGTGATTGCAGAATAGTTCTTGCACATGTCACAGAAGGAATTAAAAAAAGGGCACTAGTTTAGTTTGAAAATTGTTTCAGCAATATTCTTAGCCTTTTTTCAAGACAAATTATTAACTTACCTAGGCTTTTTTGGGTTGTCAGATGCATTTCTTGCATTTGTTTTCAATTTCCACCACATTTTAAAGTAGATAAAGACTAAATTTGTGTCTTTTCTGATGTCATTTTGTTTTCCGATGAGTACTGCCATTTTGAGATGCAGTTACAATTGTGTTGCTATGTGAAAGGATCAGACAAGTGTGACACATTCCCATTGTAACAGTATAAAGGTTAGCATAATGCATTTCTTAATTATAAGTGGATTCCTCAAAAAAGACTTTGCAATTGTGCTTCTTGGTGGTAGCTTTCAAAAGATTACTATACTTTCTCCTTTTGACTACAATATTGATTTAGCATTTTGGCTAGGTTATTTTTGTAAAGTCTGTATTTGCATTTTATGTAAGAATTTGTCTCAGTATTCTGCACCTGTACTCAGCAAGGACTGCAATACAAAAATAAAATGAACTGAAACTGAACTATTTTGACTACTTAACTTCCTGGTTTTTGATCCTGGCACATTATTACAATTATGTTTCATCTTCTGGTCTCAGAACAAATTTAAACTACCTCCTGATCATTCTAGATAGTACACTAGGATACCCTGGGAAGACATTAAACAGGAAAATACAAGAGAGACAGAGGTGTGTCAGTTATATTTTAGTTGTAACTGTTGTGTGTTTTTTATATACACTTTCTTTGTCTTTTCACTTATTTGTGAATTTTTCAGTTTGGAACAATTGGTTATTTCTATTAATATTGTTCTGCTAATTTATTATTTAATCCAGCCATCCATTTTCTAATCTGCTGAATCCGAACACAGGGGTCTGCTGGAGCCAATCCCAGCCAACACAGGGCACAAGGCAGGAACCAATCCTGGGCAGGGTGCCAATCCACCAAGCGCACACTAGGGCCATTTTAGAATCGCCAATCCACCTAACCTGCATGTCTTTGGACTGTGGGAGGAAACCCACACAGACACAGGGAGAACTTGTAAACTCCACGCAGGGAGGACCCAGGAAGCGAACCCAGGTCCCCTAACTGCAAGGCAGCAGCATTACCACTGCGCCACCATGCCACCCTTATTATTTAATTATTATGCTTATTGTTTTTTGTTTTCTAGTGTTTAAAATGAATCATGCATCTCTTTAATTGGGATATTACTACATTAATTAATATAAATAGCTTAAAATGCCTTCAGCTATTTAACTGATCTCAATTAATGTGACCAGGCGAGTTTAATGAAGCAGGGAATAAACAGTGCCAAAACCAAGTTTATACATAAGCTGTATTGGATTGAAGATACTGTACCATGAGGATATCTATTAATTATTGTCTTAATACTATGTCCACTCCAGATGAGTATTTTCAGTAACTTATATTTGTAGATAACCATCATCAGGTTGGTTATACTTTTTGTCTTTAAAGAAACCTGGCCCTGAAAAAGGAAAGTAAATTCGAAAATGCATTGGTAGAAGACTAGATTGGATATTAACAACTAGACACTTCTTCAGATTATGTTCCCAGTTAAACTTCTAGCTTTATATGCTTAAGTGTATATATTAGCTAGACTATCTAGCACTGTTATGTCCACAAACCTCAATGAGAAGCCTGAGGGCCCAATACTGGAAGCTGTATAGCTTAACTATATTTTTGTTGGTTCTTCACAAATGTGTTATTTACTTATTCTCTGCTGTTTTTGTTTTTTTTTTTTTGTTTGTTTTTTTTTTGTAATAGGTGCTGTATCTTTAAATGTCATTATGCTCTCTTGTTTTCTGGGAGGGGCAATCCCTTGCAAAACTGCTAAAGCACCACTGCTCACCTTGTAAAGGCAGGCTGGGAAACAGTCCTTTGGTGGCTCACTTGAATTTGCTTGGTGCTTTCTGGAGGGTTAGGATTTTTTTACTCTTTATTTTCTAGCTTTTGATTATTTTTTTGTTTCTGATAATTGGATTTTGTTTCTGATTAGTGTTTTGGGACTTTTTTTGCCATAGGATTACCTTTCTGTTGCTCTTTGAGCATTTCATTGTATCCATTTACTTTTTGAAAATAAATCTGGATTTTCTTTTTAATATAAAGCTCCTTGAGGGACTTGTCTCTTTATAAGCTAGAGTGCTATGGTTCTCATTCTATGAGACATACTGTATTTTGAGATATCAGAGACTCTCTTGTTAAAAATTTTGAATCTTATAAGCCATTCCCATTTTGGGGCATGGTCAGGCCTGTATGCTTTCATTTTCCTGTTGTCATGCTTTCCTGGAATAATACCTGTATTGGGTCAGGCCAGTTAGGATTCTAGTAATTTTTTGTGAGTATTTAAGAAGGCCAGAAACTTTCTCTTTATGCAGATGATATAGAATTGTATATATCAGGCCCACAAAATACTGTGCCTGCTGTCCTAACAGCACTAACAGAATTTCAAAAGATTTCTGGTCTCAGAATGAATTTGACTAACAGTGAATTCTCAAGCACACAATGTTAGATTGGACACCTTCTCTTTTATCATCGCAGATCAGTTTAAATATCTAGGGGTAAACATCACAAGTAAGCACTTTATCAATAAAATTTCGCTGTCTGTATGGAAAAAATCAAGCAAGACTTGCATATATGGTCAACCCTTCATCTCACTTTAGCTGGAAGAATTAACATTAAGATAAATATCCTTCCTAAGCTTCTCTTTTTATTTCAAAATATTCCAATATACATCAATAAATCGTTCTTTAAGAAATTAAATTCAACTATAACCACATTTATCTGGAATTCAAAACATCCACGTATCCAAAGAGCGACCCTACAAAGGCAGAAGGTGGCATGGCCCTACCTAACTTTCAATTTTACTACTAGGCACCAAACATACAACATATAAAAACCTGGACATTGACACAAATAGATAAACATATACAGGCTTGGTCTGCAATAGAAATAAAATCCTGCAGTTCCTCTTTATATGCCTTGCTTTGCGCCTCAATAAATGCAAATTATCACCAACATACTAATAACCCAATAGTGCTTTACTCACTCGGAATATGGAACCAATGTAGGAAGCATTTAAAGATAGAGAATCTTTTATCTGTGGCACCTCTGCACGAGAATCACCTTTTTCAACCCTCGCAAACATATGCAGCTTTTAATGTCTGGAAAACATTGGAGATTAAATCACTTAGAGATCTTTACATAGACAACATATTTGAATCCTAAGAACAATTACATTCTAAATTTAAACTTTCCAGCAACACATTTCTTTCACTATCTTCAAATTAGAAACTTTGTTAAACAGAACCTGCCCAATTTTCCTCACCTCCCACCTCCCTCTATGCTGGAAAAAATACTGCTCAGTTTCAAGGACTTAGACAGCATCTCTGCAATATATAAAACCATTTTACAGTCCCTTCCTTTCAAAGATCCAAGAGGACAATGGGAAAAGGATCTCTCCCTCAACATAACAGAAAAGGAGTAGAAGGTAGCAATGCAGAGAATTCATTCGAGCTCCATATGCACAAAGCAGACAATTATTCAACTCAAAATTATATATCGAGTATATATGTCTCGCTTAAAATTGTCCAAAATGTTTCCAGGGTAAGATCCAACCTGCGAACGCTGCAATCAAGTCCCATCTTCACTGGGTCACATGTTTTGGGCCTGCACCAAACAAACATCATTCTGGACCAAAATTTTTAAATGCCTTTCAGACAGCCTTGGTCTCACAATCCCTCCTAACCCATTAACAGCTGTTTGGTGTACTTCCAGATGGCTTAAAGTGGAGAAGGACAAACAAACTGTGATTGCTTTTACTACACTTTTGGCACGTAAACTTATCTTGCTCTTAACTCTCCTCTTTTAAGTCAGTGGGTAACTGATGTTATATACTATTTGAAATTGGAAAAAATCTAATTCTCACTTACCTGTAGAGGATCTGTGCAGAAATTTTTCAAAACCTGGCAGGATCTAATCAATAACATTTAAGAATAAGCTTTTGAAGTACTGAGGAAGCAGATTCTCTTCCTATTCTCTTTTTTTCCTTTTTCTTCTCCATTCATCTATATTCACTTATTAATTTATCTATTTACTTAGTTTTACTAGGTTTAAGTTTTATCCTGCTGCCCATGCTCTCTTTCTCAGGGGTGAGGGTTGATTTGTTTTTAATCCTATTCTTGTAAAATTGATCTATTTGTATGGAATGTTGTGTGATTTCAATAAAATCAATAAAATTTAATAAAATTAAAAAAAGGCCTCACCATTTTTCCTATTTTGTGGTGCCCGAATTGCAACATGACCTAAGTACTAGTGTGCAAGGCTCCCACAAAAAAGCTTAAGGGAAAGCAACCCACTCCTTGCAAGAGGAGTGAGATCTAGGAGGAAATGGCAGGGATGGGAACATCTAGCACATGGTCCTGAAAGGGAATATATGAGGCTTGTCCAATAGAGCAAGAAGCTAGGGAGCTAAAATGGGGATCCATGGTTAAAGTGTAATACAAAGCTTATGGATGCCAGGAAACCAGGGGCACCTAGAGGGAGTTCTAACATGGTGTTGTTGGAGAAAATACAGCACCACCTACTTGTACATCCCTGGAAGTGATTCTAGGGCTTGGCTAAAAGTCAATCTAGAGTTCATTCTTAGCAAGACAAAGTTTAGAACTTATAATAAATAGTGTCTAAGAATTGCAAAGAGCATGTGCTGGTAATGTGTTAATCAAATATTTTATTAAAAATATGTTGGTCATATTAGTTTAAAGATATAAAGTTAAAATATCGTATAAACAGATATCACTTATAGTAAAGTTAAATATTTTTAAATTGAGGAAAATTACACAAGTACTGTTAACAGTTTTGAAATTACACAAAACTTTAATATTGTTTGATCATTGAGATTTCTTTTATTAAACATGTTAAAATGTACATATGGCATAGCATTCAGGGTTTTCTGGGATTGGGTTAACTGCTTAGGAAGACATGCAGGTTAAGTGGATTGGTGTGTTCATACTGCAGTAGGGTCTCTGTTCAGGGATTGTTCCTGATTCCAGATTCTCTATCACGCTGCTCTAAATAAGTCAGTTTAATTCATTATTTACTTCACCAATGACATTTATGTTTATTATATACTAGCTGAGACCAGGTAGTTTTCTAAGGTAATGGGCCTTGGTTATAGTGCCATCTTTTAATCAGGTGTATTAAAAGTAACGTGTAAATAACTATGTACTTTTCTGTATAAATTTGTTTTTACTAAGGGCTAATGTTATTAGTTCACTGGAACTCCTTACTTTTTAATATGCTAAATACAATTGGCCATGAGTAAAACATTCCTGCCATAGATTAAGTCCTGCTTTTCCTACTGACCGTCCCTGGCTTTGTTTATGGTGAAAGGAAAACAATTTTACAAGAAACAATGTTCTTTTGAATTCAAAGAGATAATTAGTAAAACTAATGGGAAATTTGGGTATACATATAACTCCTTCTGAAGCATATCCTGTAAAATTAGTAGTTCCAATCAGATTTGAATGTAATGATTTGCTCTGTAATCTTGTACTGTTACCAAGCTTTGGAGGGTTTACATTAAAAGTAATAAACACTGAATCGTGGGGTCTAGTTTAACTTATTATATACACCATTGATATTAAAAGGATGTTCATTTATATTGGCCATGGAATAAATTGTATTTTTTAAGCACTATAGAGAAATGAAAGGGTGAAAAGAAATATGGTGAATTATGTACAATGTCCCCCTCCTCTATGTTCTGTCAGTGGTAAACCCCTTTACTGAGCAGCAAAAATATTTAAACTTACTGAGGCATACTGCCATACCCTGGCTCTCAGGGTCTGAAATCATTCAATGCACTGTAGTGGAACTTTCCTGCTTCTACTTTGCAAACTAGGGCACAGTGGCACATCACAGTCTGACCTACAAGGGTATCCAAAATTTTGCCTGTATTTCACCACCAAGGGATGATCATCTGCCACCTTGTTGTTTGAAGTATATGTTGTGGACTCGACCCGGACACAGACAGGTGGACATGTTGTTTCTCACCACCACACGTTTATTATTTACAATATTTACACAAATATGGTCACTCAGACCCAGTTCATTAGTGCACAAACCCCAACTCTCAGTCCTGGCCACAAATGCCTCTTCTTCGGGCCGCCTTCACACCTCTCTCATGCCTCGTCCTGCTTCCACCTGATTCCAGCCCTGAATGAAGGGAGGCGGCCCCTTTTATATTCTCCCGGATGAGCTCCAAGTCATTCCCGACACTCCTTCATTGGCCACACCCCAGCGTGGCGGAAGTGCTGGCTGTTCTCCCTGCAGCTCTCCGGGCGCCCTTTTAATTCTTCCCCCCAGCACTTCCTGGTGGCCCCCACATGATCCAGGGTGGGCATAGACCCACATTTGGTCCCTCACGGCGTCCCGGACGGGTCGTTGCCCCTGGCATCCCTGACACTGCCCCACAGCCAGCGAAGACCACTCGGGAGGAACGGCCCGTCCCGCGAGGGCAGCACACCCCTGAAGCGGGTCCTACTTCAGGACAGCTGGGGTCCGGTCCTGTTCCCTAAACAGGAACAGGGGCGGAGACGCGACCTGAGCACCAGGCCTTAGTGCCCTCCTGTGCCTCGCACAGGTTGCGCTCCCCCCTCTTACCAGCACCCCAGCGCGCACTCGTTCGGCACCCACTCTGAGGTCTTCGCGCCCCTTTGGTTGGAGCCACTCGCTCCTCTGTAGCCTCCGTCAGCCGTGGTGGCAGCCCCTTGCCAGCGGAGAGTCCTGCAAGCAGACGGCCCATCCTCTGAGGGCAGGTTCCCAACGCAGCGAGTCCTACTGCTTGTCCGGGGTCTGGTCCTGAAACACACAGAAACAAAGGGGCAGAGCCGCTGCCTGGACACCCTTCACTGGCGTCCCCTTGTGCCATACACTGGCAGCGCTCCCCCCTCCGACCGGAACCCCGGCGCTTGCCTGTTCGGCACCCCCTCCGTGGGTTCCATGTCCCTCCTGATGATGTAACAGATGGGACCGCCTTCCGTCCTTTCCTCCCCGCTGACTTCACGGGTTCCCTCTGCCCCTGCAGAGTGCGGCCAGCAATTGGACGTGAGCACCCAGCACCACGTCCTCCCGTATCGGAGAAACCGGCACTCAGCCTCCAATTCCTCTTGTCGCTCTCGGACGCCCTGACAGTCTGAGTCTCCTTATTGAAAAGAAAGAGCCCCCTTCCCATCTGCGTCCCTGTAGAGCGGCGTGAGACTGCAGCCGACTCGGGGTAGAGGGCGCTAGGACCTGGGGCACTCAACAGCCCGTGTCCTGCCAGCCCCCTCGCTGTCTCTCCCCTCACCGCGTGCGCAGCCTCCTGCGCCGCATCCACTGTCGGAGGGCTGCTTACTTGAAACTTCTCATTAGCTTCACAGCCGTTTTCAGCAAACCCTCCTCCATGCAGCACGGGGACGGCTGTACTCACCTTCCCCGCCGTACACCTCCGACTGAAGAATCCAGCTTCGTGCCGTTTAATCGCCGTGAAAAGCTCTTCAATAGACGTGACCGCCTTCATCTCCAGGAACCGCAAATCCGCCCGGAAGGCACGTAGCACCTGCGACAAAAGCTGCTCCGCGGGCTGAAGGCACACCTCCAGCTCCAACAGAGCAGCCAGCAAAGACAGGAAGTTAACCAACGCGGAGCCTACCTGTCTATCAGCCTCTGACGCCGGCAACTTCCTGTGGGCCTCCTCCTCTGGCCAAATCGGGTCTCCCCCTTACCCGTGATGGACATTCCTTGGTCCCGCCTCTCTGCAGTCATTGGCGGGCACACAAGACACACCATCCAATCGCGTGCTTCTCAGTGGGAGGGACTTCTGGTCCGCGGCCATCTTGCCTCCCCTTCTGCGGCGGCGACGTGCTTGCCGGCAGCCTTGTTGTTGCCGGCACCTCTCGAGCTGCAGCGTCTCCTCCTCCGCAGCCCTCGCGGCCACCACCGTGCTGCCGGAGCCCCGCAGACCGGCATGCGGCCACCATTGACGCGGATCCAGAAGGGCCCTGCCTGGAAAGCAAAACACACACCCGGCCCCAAGGTTCGGCTGCCTATAGGCAGGGAACTCACCTCCAAGGTCCCGTCTAACCGAGGAAATGTCCTCGGCGTGGCCTCTCTGGACGCCATGCCATCCCGGGCGCCTCCAGCAATGGTGTGTTCGTCAGGGACCGCTGCACTCCTTCCATGCACGACGCCCGCCCGCAGCAGGGGAAAACGGCCCTCCTGCGGACCCCTGACGGTCCGTGGGGTTTATTTATGTACGTCGGTGGAATCCCCTGCTGCGCCGGGCCGTCCACAACATGATTTTTATAATCAGGTCCCCGCCCTTAAACAGGCGGAGCATCCTGCCGGCTACGCCAGATGTGGACTCAACCCAGACACAGACAGGCGGACATGTTGTTTCTCACCACCACACGTTTATTATTTACAATATTTACACAAATATGGTCACTCAGACCCAGTTCATTAGTGCACAAACCCCAACTCTCAGTCCTGGCCACAAATGCCTCTTCTTCAGGCCGCCTCCACACCTCTCTCGTGCCTCGTCCTGCTTCCACCCGACTCCAGCCCTGAATGAAGGGAGGCGGCCCCTTTTATATTCTCCCGGATGAGCTCCAGGTGATTCCCGACACTCCTTCATTGGCCATGCCCCAGCGTGGCGGAAGTGCCGGCTGTTCGCTCGGCAGCTCTCCGGGCGCCCTTTTAATTCTTCCCCCCAGCATTTCCTGGTGTGGTGACCTGAGGTAACAGGTCCCCAAGGCATTGGGGCGCCTCCTGGAGGTGACCACGGGCCCCTACAGGGTGGGCTTCCATGCCCTCAACCCGTGGCCCACAAAAAGAAACCAGTTAAACAAATGAGACAAAAATATTATACTTGGTCATTTTTTTATTGAGGAAAACGATCGAATATTACATATTTGTGAGTGGCAAAAGTATGTGAACCTCTAGGATTAGCAGATTTGTTTGAAGGTAAAATTAGAGTCAGGTGTTTTCAATCAATGGGATGACAATCAGGTGTGAGTGGGCACCCTGTGTTATTTAAAGAACAGGGATCTATCAAAGTCTGCTCTTCACAACACATGTTTGAGGAAGTGTATCATGGCATGAACAAAGGAGATTTCTGAGGAACTCAGAAAAAGAGTTGTTGATGCTCATCAGGCTGGAAAAGGTTACAAAACCATCTCTAAAGAGTTTGGACTCGATCAATCCACAGTCAGACAGATTGTGTACAAATGGAGGAAATTCAGGACCATTGTTACCCTCCCCAGGAGTGGTCGACCAACAAAAATCACTCCAAGAGCAAGGCGTGTAATAGTCGGCGAGGTCACAAAGGACCCCAGGGTAACTTCAAGGCAACTAAAGGTCTCTCTCACATTGGCTAATGTTCATGTTCATAAGTCCACCATTAGGAGAACACTGAACAACAATGGTGTGCATGGCAGGGTTGCAAGGAGAAAGCCACTGCTCTCCAAAAAAACATTGCTGCTCGTTTGCAGTTTGCTAAAGATCACGTGGACAAACCAGAAGGCTATTGGAAGAATGTTTTGTGGACGGATGAGACCAAAATAGAACTTTTAGGTTTAAATGAAAAACGTTATGTTTGGAGAAAGGAAAACACTGCATTCCAGCATAAGAACCTTATAACATCTGTGAAACATGGTGGTGGTAGTCATGGTTTGGGCCTCTTTTGTTGCATCTGGGCCAGGACAGCTTGCCTTCATTGATGGAACAATGAATTCTGAATTATATCAGAGAATTCTAAAGGAAAATGTCAGGAAATGTTTCCATGAACTGAATCTCAAAAGAAGGTGGGTCATGCAGCAAGACAACAACCCTAAGCACACAAGTCATTCTACCAAAGAATGGTTAAAGAAGAATAAAGTTAATGTTTTGGAATGGCCAAGTCAAAGTCCTGACCTTAATCCAATTGAAATGTTGTGGAAGGACCTGAAGCGAGCAGTTAATGTGAGGAAACCCACCAACATCCCATAGTTGAAGCTGTTCTGTACGGAGCAATGGGTTAAAAATCATCCAAGCCGGTGTGCAGGAATGATCAATATTTACTGGAAACATTTAGTTGCAGTTATTGCTGCAAAGGGGGGTCACACCAGATACTGAAAGCAAAGGTTTACATACTTTTGCCACTCATAAATATGTAATATTCAATCATTTTCCTTAATAAATAAATGACCAAACATAATATTTTTGTCTCATTTGTTTAACTGGTTTTACTTTATCCACTTTTAGGACTTGAGTGAAAATCTGATGGTGTTTTAGGTCATATTTATGCAGAAATATAGAAAATTCTAAAGGGTTCACAAACTTTCAAGCACAACTGCAATTCAGGCTACCATCTATTTGCGTGGAATTCCTATTACGGTCACTGAAGTATGATCCAAGTAACAGTAACCAGAAGCAGTGATATTCAGTGTGAAAAAACATTGATACCTGTATTCTAATTTGTTCCTGAAAATGCCATTATACAATTACTTTTTTCATAACTCAAACACCTGATTACAATTTATTTAAATGGAAAACTTTTTAAGCATCACCTACCCAATATTAAAAACATTTTTTGTTCAAATTATACCAGAATACATGAAAATTGACCGAATTAGTTTAATATTCACTTTATTCATTAAAACAAACTCTAATAAGGCTTTGCCATTCATTAAATAATGTTTAATAAAGCTATTTACCTAGACCTTCACTTCTAGCTTCATATTCAAAGGAAAAGACTTTTGGTTTTTCTTGGACTTTCCAACGAGTTCAACTTTTTGGAACCACGATGCCACATGTAATATAGAAAGACATGATCAACACACATTTCGAGGTGAGTGAGCCATAACACACAAGTACACCTCACTGTAGTCTGTGTAACTAGCCCTGCCCCATTCATCATGCTAGAGTGAGAATATTATTTGAGCCCAGCAGTATTAACTGTGCAAACAACAGACACTGGAATGGCACCTTTCCAACTTCCAGCTCCACTTAAACATACCTGCCTATTTGGAGGCTGCCATGAGTACATGTTTGAATTCAGCATCAACTATGACAGTGACTGACACTTGGACTGCACGTCACCAATGTCCAGCCCTGTCCTCTTCTGTAGGTTGCAGCGAGGAGTACTTGGAATGACTGTGTAGACGACCAGGGGACTCAGGTATAAATGGTGTGTATGCACAAAAAGTTGCATACGCCTGTTTCCACGCTTACTTTGAGATGTATAAAAACTAAACTTGATGTAAAGCCACACACATTTTCACAGCAGCCTCACACCATGCGTATGCACTTTTCTGGTAGGTTCTGCAAATGGGCAGCACTAAGCGTCAAAGCAGTGCTACTGTTTCCGTGTCATTTCTCTTCTTTTTCATATTCACATTCATGATGCAGGCTTTATCAAATACACTGAAATTAATTGCATATCATTTACAAATGTATTATTAACATAATGGTGCATGGAATGGCCAAAGAATTTCAACTACAGTAGCGGCTTTAGAATTGTTAGAAGACATCAGAAATGGAAGAATTAGAAGAGCACATATTTATAGATGATGATGATGACTGGCTTCATCGATTTAAATTTCCAAGAGCTATCCTCTTAGATCTGCATGCTGAACTGGCACTGGGTTTACAAAGGCAGAATTTGAGGAACTGTGCTCAGCATGCTCCTTTGTAAGTTCTGTCCACTGTTGGGTTTTTAGCCACTGAAGATTTTCAACGTGAATTTGCTGACCAATCGGTTATTTCATAAACATTACTGAGTCATACCATGCCAGCTGTATAGGATGGTATTATCTGCTTGTCATTCAGATATCTAAGATTTCCTTACACTGTGGTTGAACTGACAAACATCAAAACTCAGTTCACAGTAATTTCTGATTTTCCACATGTAACTGGATTGGTCAACTCCACACACAATACTATTCCAACTTGTTGGACAAGTTATATCGGCCAGGGATGAATTACCAAAAGAATGAGCTGGCATTACATTATCTATAGCAGAAGAGCATAAAAAATCAGCAGCTCTGCACAGTTGCAGGTGGTTTTTCCAACTAGTGCAGCAAAAGGCAAGCAGTCCTTATTAATGAGTCACTTCAAAAAGCCATGTAAAGAGCAGAGAATCTATCCATTGAGTGCCCGGTGCTGATGCTACACTATAAAGGTACTTTCAGGGAATCAATTTGCTTATATAAATATAAAGCATCTGCACACTATTAATGTGTTGCTCTATAGTGCACAGAAAGTGTGTCACATTGTGCAAGAATGTAGCATGCTGCCAAATGTGGCACAATTATGGGTTGCCCGTATCTGAAGAGATGTGGTATGATGAACCTGATCCACCAAATGATCAGCCAAATCGGACAGTGATAGAACTTTGTTTGAACGTAATTAGTAGAATGAAAAAACAGGTAACAGATTCAGCATTTATTTTTTGTGGTCAATATCACATAGTACAACACATATATTCCTTAGTTTATAGGCCACATCTCTTACAGTGTCAACTACTGCATTTTGTGACTCCAGAACAGCATAGATTAGCACACAGCCAGATGGTTGCCCAGTGGTTTACAAGGCAACCAGCGCCTGAAGAAGTGCTGGGCACAGCAGCACCATCACCGCGTGGATTTGTGTTCTCGGCATGGGGATAGATTTTGAAATATTGGCTGAAGCAAAATAAAAACATGGAGGGCTGCAACCCGACTTTTCACAACAACTTTGATATCTGACCACTTCTTTTTTATTTTGGGCATTATGTGACTTTCTTAACTTGAACTTTTGAGTGTCTCCGCCATGCTGTATTACTCCATCCTTTTCCTTTTCCTTTTGTTGCTCAAACCACTGCTTAAGCCAACAAATATTAGTTTTTCCTTACCTCCATTTCGCAATTGCTGAAATTCTTTTTTTCACACATGCTTTTTTCATTGTTTTGTAACAAAACACTAAAGGGAAGGGGCTATTTATATTGATTTGCCTACTCAAATATGCAAAATTCTGGGAGGAGCTGTGGTGGGGCTGTAGGCACATACACATGTATTAAATTTCTCATTCATTGAGATTTATAAAGGGAAAGTGCATGGAACTTGGCATATGCACAGTTTTATGCATCACAATTTTTTTCTGCATATGCACATTTCCAGTTTTGTCCGTTATGTCATGTTTTAGTGTGAAGGCCCCAGGTGTTGTGTCCTATAAACTCAAAGCTACAAGTCAGACACTTTGGAGAAAACAAGGGTATCCAGTTAATTACAAAATATGAAAAATATAACATTTTTGTGGTTGACTTTGCCTCGCAGTTAGGGGACCTGGGTTCGCTTCCCGGGTCTTCCCTGTGTGGAGTTTGCATGTTCTCCCCATGTCTGCGTGGGTTTCCTCCTTAGGTGGATTGGCGATTCTAAATTGGCCTTAGTGTGTGCTTGGTGTGTGGGTGTGTTTGTGTGTGTCCTGCGGTGGGTTGGCACCCTGCCCAGGATTGGTTCCTGCCTTGTGCCCTGTGTTGGCTGGGATTGGCTCCAGCGGACCCCTGTGACCCTGTGTTCGGATTCAGCGGGTTGGAAAATGGATGGATGGATGGTTGACTTGCTTTTGAAGTAAAATTATACACATATTGTATGTTTAGTTTTCTCTTTACTTTCATAGACAAAAACAAACTATCTTAAATTGCTTTTTTGCAGACCAAGTAACAAATCAAGGTGAAATGTCATGAGTCAGAGCTTTGAAAGCTCCAGTTGCACATGAAGGCAGCATTAGTGCCAGCAGTTCACATTTCAAAATCAGCCCATGATTCTTTGTATACGTGAATTTTCCTAAAGTGGCTTCTACTAAAGTGGGAGCGTCCTGTATTATAAGTAATTGACTGAACAAAGCAATGTGTGTATTTGTGTAGCCCATTTGTTTCTAGCATAATATTTCAGTATGAATGTGTCTAATAAAATATATTGGATAAAAAGTAGCTATTTTCTTTTGAAAATGGAGTGAAGTAAAAGTGAAAACAGAATGTTTCATACTTAGACACAGCAGAAATATTCTCAAAACATACTTAAGTACAGTAATTAAGTATCTATATTGTGTTAATATTTAGTACTGATTTGAGCAAAATGTGAAAACAACACTAATAGGAACAAATCCACTAGTGATGCAGAAATCTACCTCATTGATGAGGGATTAATAATCCTGTTTTTCATCTACTTTTGAAACTGTACTCATTTGGTGCATTGTCTTATAGTGCTTACCGCATACCATTTATTAAACAACCTGTTCTTTCCAGAAGAGAGTTGATAGTAGTAATAAATGGCATACTTTGTATTATGCTGTAGCCTTTGGAACCATTAAAAAGTATTAACCTGTCAACATACAAGTATGGTATTAACATGGGCAATACCCATGTATCTGTTTTCTGATACTGCTCATTCCCATTCAGTACTGCTAAAAAGATATTGGGAGGAACATTCAGATAATATGTTTACCACCAAAACCTGATCATTACCCTGCTTTCAACAGTCATTTACTGATTAAATAATTCTCAAAATAAATGAGGGACTACAATATCTTCTAATTCACCTTGATTTGATTGAAAACAAGAATACCTAATAAAGGCATCCAACCTCCAGGAATTACAATTTATTCTATGGGACACATATCTGAGCCTATCAGAAAAGATAAAGGTAAAACGTGTTTTCTGCTCAGCAATTTAGAGCTCATTCCATTGACCATAAATACTGTTCTGTCAGAAAAGGATGAAGGGGAGGTATGATCTTTCTGATCAACAGTACCCATGTGCTGATATACCAGGTGTCTATAATGCTTATGTACCCTGGAATACCTCATGACCAAATGCTGCTTAGAGAATTTTCTTCTGTCATTATGACTATTGTTTATCTACAGCCATATACTAATGTTTACGTCATGCTCAGTGACCTTTGTATCATCTCTGTAAATAAGAAACATGTATCGGCAGGCTACTTTCATTATGAAAGAGGGGCATAATTCAATGTAATTAAAAAAAAAGTGTGAACAATATAGTTTCAGCATGTTATTATTACCCAGTATGAAGAAATACCCATTCAAATCATTCATATTACACCACTGCATGGTCTAATTTCACAAATTCTGAGTACTGTGGTGTACTTCCAATTTACAAAAAGAAAATTAAGAGTACATCAGTTATGAAATTTGTATAAAAGGGATTACTGAATAATATTTTATTAACCATTATTAAAATTATGACAAAAATATATGTAAGTCTCCCACTGATCTTAACAATCCTACATAGTCAGACATATTATCCATCCATCCATTTTCTAACCCGCTGAATCCGAATAGGGTCACGGGGGTCTGCTGGAGCCAATCCCAGCCAACACAGGGCACAAGGCAGGAAACAATCCCGGGCAGGGTGCCAACCCACCGCAGGACACACACAAACACACCCACACACCAAGCACACACTAGGGCCAATTTAGAATCGCCAATCCACCTAACCTGCATGTCTTTGGATTGTGGGAGGAAACCGGAGTGCCCGGAGGAAACCCACGCAGACACGGGGAGAACATGCAAACTCCACGCAGGGAGGACCCGGGAAGCGAACCCGGGTCTCCTAACTGCGAGGCAGCAGCGCTACCACTGCGCCACCGTGCCGCCCCAGACATATTATATAATAGACATTGTATGGATAGCCTTTTTTTTGAGATTCTAGTTAGAACATACATACAAACATTGGATAAATACAATTTGCTTCAAACCTTGTGCTTTCTTCTAATTAGTAGGCATAGAACTATGTGCAAACATTACATATGACCAAGAAATGACAATGAAGAATACAGGCAAATACATATTTTGAGGCAACCAGAGCATGTCTTATGTGGTAGTAATAATAATAATAATAATAAAACAATTTATGTAGCACTTTTCCCATTGAAATAATCACAATTGACTCCTCATTAAATGATAAGCAGAATAAATTTAACATTTGAATTTGAAACAAGAGTTTTCAATCAAGTTTCTAGTGAAACAGGAAACCAAGATTTGTGAGAGTGAAGTGTTTTAATGGACTTCATACTCAGAAGACTTATTTGTTAGCACAGATGATGAACCAATAACAAGGAGCAACAAAGATTAAAAAGGCCACAGTTTGATCTACCAAGTGTTAGTCAATTCCAGATCATATCTCAGTTTTGCAGTGCCTGTCACATTCATAGTGTGACAGGTCCTCTTTTTGACCAGTACTAAAATTCTTGTGTTGTACCATTTCCATTGGACTATATGGTCCTCATCATTAAACATCCAAGCTCATCATAACCTAATTCTACTAGATTAATTTTACTGGACCTCTGGATTCAAAATTCCTTTGCATATGAGAATATTCTTACCTCACTCGTGTTTGCCTCACTATGTTAAAGTGATTTCCTCTGACTTTCTCATTCACATAATTCAATGTCAATAATTCACATGCAAATGTATTTGAAGTGAAACAGTTTTGCTTAAATCCATTGGCCTGACCTGTGGCCACAGTCAAAACCTCCAGAAAGGATCCTGGCTTGGATTTGCTTATGGAGTTGGAAAAGTGAGCACAGAAGGTATGTTACCCCAGAATCTGACCTCAAATAAACAGTGCTAGGAGGACATGGTGAAGGGAATGTGAAGAGAGAGGGGGTGCAATATGGGGATGGAAGGTTTTTTGAAAGATCAAGTGTCCTTGACAGGCGGCCAAGAAAGGAAACTGGTTTTGGCAGCAGACTTTTGGCACCAATATTATAATTGTTTGCTACCTCAAAAAATTTGTGAGTGCCATGATTGCAAAAAATGACATGCAAAATGTAAGAAACAATTTAGGGTGCTTCATTACAGGATAATTTCACATTTCAACCCTCAAAGTTAACGTTAGGCATCTCAACCTTTTGAGATGTTTATACAGATGAAGTGTTTACACCCTTTGATCAAGTCTATCTTAGAAACAGAAATCCTACAGCACATCTCTTTTCTAAGTTAAAAACGTATTAAAAGGAATGTTCCTAATTTCAACTAATCTTAGATCACTATTCACACCTGAATAAATATTATAGCTAGTATTGAGAATAATATTGGTATTTTTCCAAGATTTCCTCAGTAATGTCACTGTGAACACCCTCATATTATATAATACAAACTTGGGAAAGGCACTTCTCCATCCAAGTTTCTGGCAAACAGTGAAATTCAATAATTCATAACAAATATTCTTCATCAATCTGTGTAGAACACACTTTACAATTATACACTGAACACACCGCAACATGAACAAAGGGCCATGTATCAAAAACGAATATTGCACTCGAATGCAGAGTAGAGGCTTCAACTTGAACCCAGAGACATGCTACTTTACACAACATCAGCTATCATCCCCAAAGCCACGGGAATCATAAAACGGTTCATCTGTGCCAAGATAAATTAGAACTGTAAACAGCAAGCCTCTACTGTGTTATATGCTTGTCTGCCTCAACTTTCCTTGCATCCTGTCTTCTGTGTGTGCATGTGTGTGTGTATAGTTATAAATATAGTCACAAAGTTACTATATTTCTATAATACTAAAACAAGTGTCCTATTGAAAAAGAAAAAAAAGTGAGCCATACCAAATTATTAGTTACCAAAGACAACCTCAGTCAATCAACACTTTTTCTGGCATCATATACATTTCCTATATTTATTAGGCATACCTTGATGTACAACAAAAGAAAGATCCCTCACTCATCATGAGTGGCAAACTGATGTAGAGCCTAGACAACATCAACACCAACACATTTTATATATATACATACATATATATATATATACATACATATATATATATATACATACATATACATATATATATATACATACTATCTATACTAATAAAAGCAAAAGCCCTCACTGACTGACTGACTGACTCATCATTAATTCTCCAAGTTCCCGTGTGGGTAGAAGGCGGAAATTTGGCAGGCTCATTCCTTACAGCTTATTTACAATAGTTGGGCAGGTTTCATTTCGAAATTCTACGCGTAATGGTCATAACTGGAAGGTATTTTTCTGCATTTACTGTAATGGAGTTGAGCTCGAGAGCCGTGGGGGGCGGAGTTTCGTGTGACATCATCACGCCTCCCACGTAATCACGTGAACTGACTGTCAACGCAGTGCGTAGAAAACCAGGAAGACCTCCAAAAAGCGCTGAATAAAACATGCATTATATAATTGAGAAGGCAGCGAAACAATAAGAAGCGGCGACTGACATTTACAACCATATTCATGAGTGCTGCTACTTCGGAAACAAAGCACGGTGTAAACCTAAACTTTAAATTAAGTTCATAGACAGGCTGCCGCTGGCATTTCTCATGCCCACGGGTAATGCGGGATACAAGTTTAATGAGAGGACGCAGGATATAAACGAGAGTTTTGATCACTTTGTAACTAAGTTAAAATTGCAGGTGAAGGGGTGTGCTTATGCAAATTCCGAGAGACTGTGTTTGTGGGGGATTGACAGTTAAGGCGGGTGGGGGAGTCACGTCATCATCTCCCCTCCCATTCATCTCATTTCGCTCTGAGCTGAGCTCCGTGGCTAACGCCGTCTTCCGAAGCAACTTCGTCAGACTGCCACCAAATACTCACAGAAAAATCCACAAGTTAATACACACGCTGTCTCTAGAGTTTCTCCACAATGAATCCTCCAGGCACTACTTACAAAAGGTTATATTGACAATCGTGTTACGTTATTTTTAAAATGTTTCCTTTTCTTAGCACAAGCACAGCTGAGAAGCTTCGATGCATGTGCTCCATAACTACAATAATGCATTTAATCACACTTTGCATTACAAGCAAAGGGGAACTTTTGTCAATGCATGATTTCCTGGTACACCGATTACATTGATCAGTGCATCCCGATTCATTTTACCCTCGCACCACCTTAGTTTGAGAAGAAGTATGAAAAAATATGAGGTTAACACAGAAAAACAGATCACCAATTCAAGCTTTATGAATAATCGATTAAGCCATCAATAATTGTTTTGGTAAAGCCATACTCAGTGTAATCTTCCTTCCATTTTATAATTTTTCCGCCACTAGCCATGATTAAATGAACAGTAAAAAAGTAAGAGCGAAGCGAAGGTGACTTATTTAGGCAGGCATATATATGACAGCAACACTCATGACAATGTCAATCATGTTACGTTATTATTAAAATGTTTCCTTTTCTTTTCATTACTTCTTTAACACATTACTTCTCCTCTAGGCGGGTATTTTGCTATATATATATATATATATATATGAATATATATATATGAATGACCTCCAAAGAGAGTTGAGACTTTTGATATCGTGAACGTGTCTGCAAAAACTGGGGTCTCCTGCCCAGCTGACTGCGCTTCTGCCTTAAGTCAAAGTGAGCACTTTTAATTTTTTTCATCCTCCCCCTGAGCTATAGCCCAGACAAATGCAAACACGGGACCCCTTTTCTACACCGCGGCGAACTAATATTAAGGCGATTCGCACTTTCTATTTTGCACCTATACGATTATGAGGTCGTCAGCTTGGATTATGAAGACACGCACAGGAGTGGAGGACTGACAGTGCCATCACAACCGATTAATGGCAGGGACGTATCACCAGTCTACACAAGACCCACAGCGACTGTCCCCAAAAGGTGCTCATATCGTCAGCGAACACATCTATCTATACTATATAAAAGAAAAAGGCAACTTTCCTTTCTTTACACCTTTTTTCCTTTTATCCCAAACCAAAGCCTTTCTCTCTTAACACTGCAGAGGACACAAAACTAATTTTCTTTAATTGCTGGTAATGCCGGTAAGGCAGAGGCAGAAATTTGAACGTTCACATAGAAAATGTAATTTCTATACCACAGCCGTTGTGTAGCGCCTTTCAAAAGGGATCAACTACCGAGAGATGATCCATATACATTTTAGCTGCTGTTAGTACTACTTACCTGTTGTGTTACACAGTCTTTAAAATGTAGTTTACCCGCAACCACTCCAGTAGTGCTCAATGTACCTGTACTTCTTAAAACGTTAAAATTTTACTGTTTAATAACTTATAGAATATATTTTATTATTTTTCCCTTGCACTCAGTGACCAAAGCTATACACACACACATATATACCTGTGTGTATGTATGTGTGTGTGTGTGTATATATATATATATATATATATATATATATATATATATATATATACATATACATATACATATACATATACATATACATATACATATATATATATATATATACATATATATATATATATATATATATATATATATATACTAATAAAAGGCAAAGCCCTCACTCACTCACTCACTCACTCACTCATCACTAATTCTCCAACTTCCCGTGTAGGTAGAAGGCTGAAATTTGGCAGACTCATTCCTTACAGCTTACTTACAAAAGTTGGACAGGTTTCATTTCGAAATTCTACGCCTAATGGTCATAACTGGAAGGTATTTTTCTCCATTATCTGTAATGGAGTTGAGCTGGAATGACGTGGGGGGGCGGAGTTTCGTGTGACATCATCACGCCTCCCACGTAATCACGCGAACTGACTGTCAACGCAGTGCGTAGAAAACCAGGAAGACCTCCAAAAAGCGCTTAAGAAAACATATACATACACACACACACATCATACATCATTAACACACTACTTCTCCGCTGCAAAGTGCGGGTATTCTACTATATATATATATATATGCCAGCAACACTCATGACAATGACAAAACAATTACATTGTCAATCATTTTACGTTATTATTAAAATGTTTCCTTTTCTTTTTACTTCTCCGCTGTATTTTGAGATATATATATATATATATATATATATATACACAGTAATCCCTTGCTATATCGCGCTTCGACTTTCGCGGCTTCACTCTATCACGGATTTTAAATGTAAGCACATCTAAATATATATCACGGATTTTTCGCTGGTTTGCCGCTTTCTGCGGACAATGGGTCATTTAATTTAGGTTACATGCTTCCTCAGTTTGATTGCCCAGTTGATTTCATACAAGGGACGCTATTGGCGGATGGCTTAGAAGCTACCCAATCAGAGCATGTATTACATATTAACTAAAACTCCTCAATGCTATAAGATATGCTTCCCGTCTGGCGCTTGTTTTGTTTGCTTCTCTCTGTCTCTCTCACTCTCTCTCTCTTTCTGCCTGACAGAGGGGGTGTGAGCAGAGGGGGCTGTTTACACAGTGGCTGTTTGCCTAGAAGATAGGACGCTCCTCTACAAAATGCCGCTTTATCGCGGTGCTTCTGTATACTTAAAAGCACGTATTGATTTTTGATTGTTTGCTTTTCTCTCTCTCTCTGACATTATCTGCTCTTCACAGTGCTCCTTTGAAGATAAGATATGTTTGCATTCTTTTAATTGTGAGAAAGAACTGCCATCTCTGTCTTGTAATGAAGCACAGTTTAAACGTTTGACTAAAGGGTGTTATTTCATGTCTAGAGGGCTCTAATAATGTTAACAGTGTGGGAGAGTTTATAAGGACTTCAAATATATAAAAATAACCATACAAACATATGGTTTCTACTTCGCGGATTTTCACCTATCGCGGGGGGGGGTCTGGAACGCAACCCCCGCGATCAAGGAGGGATTACTGTATTTAGAAGGTCGTAAACAGGTTTTCTATGCTCTAACTGCGAAAATATTCGATTTATAAATAAAGAATCCTACTTCGCGGAAATTCATTTATCGCGGCAGAGTCTGGAACGGATTAACCGCGATAAACGAGGGTTGACTGTATGTATGTATATATATATATATATATATATATATATATATACTGTATATACAGTAGATATATAGATATATATATAGATATATAGATATGAGAACAACACTCATATCAATGACAAAACAATTACTTTAACAATCATGTTACGTTATTTATCCTTTTCTTTTTCATAACTTCTTTAACACACTACTTCTCCGCTGCGAAGCGCGGGTATTCTGCTAGGATAATAATAAACGGCAAAGCCCTCACTGACTGACTGACTGACTCATCACTAATTCTCCAACTTCCCATGTAGGTAGAAGGCTGAAATTTGGCAGGCTTATTCCTTACAGCTTACTTACAAAAGTTAAGCAGGTTTCATTTCGAAATTCTACACGTAATGGTCATAATGGTCGATAACGGTCGACAACGTCTGCCATGTTGAATTTTCTTATTTATGGCCCCATCTTCGCGAAATTTGGTAGGCGGCTTCATTGCGCTAACCTCTACCGCTAACCGCTAAACATCTTAGATTCACAGGTGACGATTTCAGTAGTGGACACTTTGATGTTTATGAATGTTTAAAGTCTCAAAAGCTGGATGTGAAGTTATCAATGAAACCGGTTGTGTACTTACAACGCTTGACAGATGCCAAATGTCCCTTCAACAAGTCCTACAAATACTGTCGTAATTGAAACAAACCATGAAACTTAAACCGATTATGACAGCAGCAATCCAAGCTGTGAGATTTGAATCAAGATTACTGTTCACATGGCCAACTGTAAGTTACATGCTCAAGAGTAAGCTCAGCGCACAGCTTGGTCATGTTACAACCGGAGGGCCGAACTGACAACATGGTATACAAAGAGATCCTTAACAAATAATTATTGGCATATTTTCCCTCAGTTTAAAAAGGTTTAATTTTCTTCTTAATAAAAATTTTAATGCAGTACTTCGCCGCAGTATATATACACAGTAATCCCTCGCTATATCGTGCTTAGACTTTCGCGGCTTCACTCCATCGCGGAATTTAAATGTAAGCATATCTAAATACTGTATATATATCACATTTTATACAAACATCAAAGAGAAAGTTAAATGAAAAGGAAAACAAATAAGATTAGGCAATAATATTAAAGAATATGTAACAAAAAAGTTAAGGTCAAATGTACAGGAGGACAGAAAAAAAAACAAAAAAAAAAAAACCAAAACAAAAATAAACCCAAGTTAGGCTGGAAGAAGAACAGAATTTGCAGGGGTTCCAAGGCCAAAATGACCAACCAGCCCCCACTAGGCATTCTGCCTACCATAAATGTTCTTAAATCTGTCCTTTTTGTTCTCATGTTTCACACGATAGTATCTGATGCTGGTCTTGTGTACACACACGTGCGCATGGGAGGCAGCTAAAGGGCTTGAGTGAAGGCAGTTCGGAGGCATGCCGGGTTGGTGGCAGAGTGCACTGACTCTTTTTCTCCCTTGCCTGTAGACCATCCCCGGGGGATTTCACCTGGCTCTCCTGATATCACTTCCGGGACTGAGCCAATGGAAGTCGACCACACCAGCTCCAGTCCCTCTGATGTCACCTCCGGCTACGAACCAATGGTGGAAGACCATGTGCCAGATCCATATGACCTCACTTCCTGTCTCCCCCTTTAAAACCTGCCCCTTTTCTTTTGTTTCCTCAGTCTTGTACTGGTCTCGGTTGAATGCACTTCAGTGCTGTTTGTTCTGATAAAACGACTTTTTGCAGCCAGGATACACATTATACGGGTGGCTGCCCCAACTCTTTATCTGTCCATGTCTCGTTCTTGTGACAAGCTGTGACAGACCACTACCACAGAGGCAATGTGCTGCTAACCAGTATAAGGTGATAGAGACAATTAAAAAAACCTTAAAATTCACCAACTGCGTAAGTATCCAGCCATCCACATAAATAACATATGAAGAGCAAAGGAGAAGAAGCTAACATGGAAGAAATGTGATCTCTAGTTTGCCAGTTTCTCAGGATGTCATGGAAAATCTGGAGTCTTACTTTCTGCTACTTTCTTTTTACTTTACTACAAGACCCTCTGACAAAATGGCTGTATTTTTAACTTGTGTTCTTTAACTCTGTTCTTGTTCTATAGAGAATAAGAGATCAGTTCAGTTAATGCCAGGGAAAGCAGTAAGCAAGATGCATTTTAACCTTGTCCATAAACATGCTGAAAAATATCAAGGACATAAGATAACATGATGGTCAAATGTGTAATCATATCATTAGATGTTAGGGGCTGGGAATTTGTGCTGTAGACAAAACTGCCTTTTCAAGGCAAGGCTATTAAACTTATGCTAAGTAAGTAAAAGTTATGCTTACTTCTTAGGTCCATATGAGTAAAATAAATGAAGACAGTCTTGCTAAGAAAATTCTGTTATATTTTACAAAGTATTTGTTTTTTCGAAGTACATCTAGTATGAACTTGATATTTACAAACTACACTATATTGCCAAAAGTATTGGAACACCCCTCCAAAATCATTGAATTCAGGTGTTCCAATCACTTCCATGACCACCGATGTATAAAATCAAGCACGTAGGCATGCAGACTGCTTCTACAAACATTTGTGAAAGAATGGGTCGCTCTCTGGAGCTCTGTGAATTCAAGCGTGGTACAGTGATAGGATACCATCTGTGCTATAAGTCCATTAGTGAAATTTCCTCGCTACTAAATATTCCACAGTCAACTGTTATTGGTATTATAACAAAGTTGAAGCAACTTCAAATAATAGCAACTCAGCCACAAAGTGGTAGGCCACATAAAATCACAGAGCGGGGACAGTGCATGCTGAGGTGCACATTGTGCAGAAGTCACCAGCTTTCTGCAGAGTCAATAGCTACAGACCTCCAAAAGTTTAAGAACACTGTGTAAGAGAGCTTCATGGAATGGGTTTCCAAGGCCGAGCAGCTGCATCCAAGCCTGACATCATCAAGTGCAATGCAAAGTGTCAGATGCAGTGATGTAAAGCACACTGCCACTGGACTCTACAACAGTGGAGACGTGTTTTCTGGAGTGACGAATTACGCTTCTCTGTCTGGCAATCTGATAGAAAAGTCTGTGTTTGGCCGTTGCCAAGATAACAGTACTTGCCTGACTGCATTGGGCCAAGTGTAAAGTTTGGTGGAGAGGGGATTATGGTGTCGGGTTGTTTTTTAGGGGTTGGGTTTGGTCCCTTAGTTCCAGTGAAAGGAACTCTTAATGCTTCAGCATATGAAGCCATTTTGGACAATTTCATGCTCCCAACTTTGTGGGAATGTTTGCGGATGGCCCCTTCCTGTTCCAACATGACTGTGCACCAGTGCACAAAGCAAGGTCTATTAAGAAACAGATGAACGAGTCTGGTGTGGAGGAACTTGACTGGCCTGCACAGAGCCCTGACCGGAACCGATAGAACACCTTTGGGATGAATTAGAGTGGAGACTGTGAGCCAGGCCTTCTTGTCCAACATCAGTGCCTGCTCTCACAAATGCTCTCCTGGAAGAATGGTAAAAAATTCCCATAAACATACTGCTAAACCTTGTGGAAAGCCTTCCCAGAAGAGCTGAAGCTGTTATAGCTGCAAAGGGTGGGCCAATAATCTGGATGAGTTTTTCAACCACATACATTTTGTGTTAATTGGTACAGTTTGAGTGAGTTAAGGTGTGAGTGTGACTGTACTGCAATTGACTAATACAGTATGCTAAAGACCGGTTTCTGCCTTGTACCTTTTGACAGGTTTGTTCCCCTGACCTGGATCAAGCAAGTTCAGTTGTGGATGCTAGTTGGTCTGATAACTTAAGTTTAGCAGATTTACAGTAGATGTTCAGCTTTCAGTGAGTACTGTGAACACCAAATGTATGCGCATACGTTATCTACTTAACAGTGAAGTGTTTGTTTTCCCTCTGCTGAATATCATTCAGAATATTAATGAAAACTGTATATTTTAGGCTTCTTGTAAAAGTACTATTGCTGTAATTACTATAATATGTTAATCAAAAAAACTCTTTGCTGCTTTCAGTCAGAAAAGGAGTGCAATATTCTACACAATGTGAACCCAACAAAAAAGAACACTATACCAAATTAATAGAATTTATGTGACAGACATATCGTAAATAATGCTTTAAACTTGCACCATAAATAAAAATATTGTATAAAAGCAGGTAGTTTCAGGTAAACAGCCAGTTCACACCTTTACTGGATCAGTTTGGAGTCACCAATTAACCTAATCTGTTATACAGTATGGTAGAAAACCAGCATGAAAATTGGGAGACTGTGCAAACTAAATACAAATAAGGGCTGTGATGTAGCATATCTATATTTATATATATCTTTTTTTATTAAAACACTTTCATTGCTACTTTTATTTCTAAGTGATTTTCTGTCCAGGAGCATAATTCAAAATGAGTTATTTCAATAAATTAGAATAACATCAGTCCTTCCTTATTCAGCTTTTTTGCTTCTGGCAAACTTCTGTATTTGTTTCTGATTTCTTTGGTCTAGAATAAACATTTGTGCAATATACATACTTTGATACAGCAAATGAAGGATATCTTAGAATTCATAATACATCTTAATTCAGCATTTTATTTTACATTTGACAATCTGTGTTTTGAAACACTGCACATTTTAGAATACACAGGAAATTCAACAGACATGTAGGGAGATCAAGTCAGAATAACCGGATTTGTGTGGAATATTCAACAGTCTACTGTACTCTACTGTACACTGATAACAGGAATAGGTTGCATCTCAAAAAGTAGTTTTGTTTCTTCAGTATTTCAATATTTAATAAAATGCTACTTGTAGTAATACATACACATATATGAACATACTGTGTATTTCTTCATAAATTTAACATTATATAAATTACTGAAGCTTATAAATGAAAAATGCAATTCATAAATCTTAACCATATATAAATTACAATACTTACACAACTGTCACAGGTCTGTGCCACTCTCATCTATCCAATTCAAATTGTCAATTCGGTACACCTTATACTAAACACCCACTGATAAAATGTACACTTTACAAACTAGATGTTTATTTTCTTTTTCTAATTTTGGCATTCTTTAAAGAGTGGGTAGTTGATTCCAAATTAATGTTAAATAAAGAAGCATTCCTGGTCAATATAAAGTAAAATTTTAAGTCGTGCATTAAATAAATAATATATACATACATGCTATATATTTTAGGATTTCAGTTATTTAAAATTAATTCTTGACTTATCCAACTATCCATCTCCAGAACCTCTTAATCATTTATAGAGAGCTCCAATTCCCCTCCCAAATCTCAAAGGACTATGCGCTATGTTAATTGGCGACAAACACCGACTCAGTATGAGCTGTATGAGTAATTGTGGATGCATGAGTTGGAATGATGGAACTCACCAGGGTTGGATCCCTGCATCTTCACTCAGAATTCTGAGGTGGATTAAGCAGGTCTGAGGAAGTGTAAGATAGTGGAAGAATGGAATCATTTTCCATTACTGGGTTGGACCCGTTCAGCTAGTAATCAGCATTAGAGGTGCTGTTCACCTATAATTCACTGGCAACTGTAATATTGCTCTAATTTCTAGTTTTTACACTGTTAGTATGAATAAACTACCATGCAGAAAGCCAGTAGTTATACAGCCACTGCTCAAACTAAACTGTTCTGCACCATACATCATGAAATGCAATAATCAACTGACAGACTACTGTGGTGGGATGGCGCCCTCCTCGGGGTTTGTTTTCTGCCTTGTGCCCTGTGTTGGCTGGGATTGGCTCCAGCAGACAAACCCCCCCCACAACTAGACACAATTCAGTGATTTCACGTGCATACATGACTTTAAGCAGACAAACATTTACACCTAGCAGATGGAAACATAATATTCACCAGGTGGAAAACTCACTCATACAGATACAAGGACTACACAGAAACCTTACAGATACAGTGACTGAAAAGAAAAATTTGAAGTAATATTGAGACACCACTAAGTATTGTGGTGTCCTGCAAGAACAAATGAGGTTGAAATTCATTAATTGAGTTAGATTTTTGATGCTCAAGTTAATGAGTTAATAAGTTGTGATATTCTTTTTTTTTTGTTTTACACTGCTAATAATTATAGAATATGGTCATTACTTTCTTTCAGAACAGGTTTAGGAATTCACTAGTGAAACACATTGATACAAACAGGTGAAAAAACAGAACACATCACAGAAAAGTACTCAGTTTAAGATTAGCCATGGATATAACTATCCAGTTTTCTAAGAAATTGTTCACAGAAGCACAAAGCAGAGGGAAATAAAAAGTTGTTCACACCATCCATAATGATTTCTCTAAAAAGAAATTGTCTAAGAAAAAGCAGACCCAGGTAAGAAAGAAAAAAAACATAGTACCACTTGGCTTTTTCTGCAAGATATGCCTGAAGGCTGGAGCTGCAGAACAGTTCAATACTGTGTAAGGAAACCACGATAGGATGTTAAATCCCTATTAAATGTACTTGAGGTGGCAATTTTAGGTTCAAATAAATTATTAGACTGAAATGTGGTGAGTGGTCCAACTTGAGGCACAGCTGGTAGCACAGATGGATGAATAGCTGTGGTTTTCAAATTACTTACAGAAATAACAAGCCGCTGAACAGATTCAATGGAATCATGAAACCGACTCTATCACTCCCCGAGAGGAGCATTATGTGCAAGGAATGTGATATGAGGCCTTATATTCTTTGGAAGATCCACTTTACAACTTTCGATGGCAAGCTAAAGGTCTCCTTAATTAAATATGTGAACTTTTCAAAATGAAAAATAATTATGGAATTAAAATGAGTCCTTCACAGTAAATTACCTCCTGAATGTGATCAAAGGCCCATCTTAGACAGGACACAGGGGCCTAGATAGATAAAAAAAAATCCAGCCAAATAAATACAGTCATCACACACAGCAAAAGCAACACTAGTATGAAAAGGAAAATTTATAGTTTGAGCCGAAAAAAAAAACCAAAAAAACAAAGCAATCCCCATCTTTGAAAACCACCGAATGAGTATGAAATTTTACTACGTTGCGGATTTTGTCAGAATTTGAACTGAAAAATGATTAAGGCTAGAGGCAAAACATATTTCTCATGAAGTCTCAGTGTTATAATTACTCCAAATCCATTAACGGCAATATTTGGTGTACTCCTGGATGGCACTGAAGTGCATAGTGATAATTTGATTGTAACATTCCATCTCAGACTACCAGCATGCAGAGGTGTCTTGCTCAACTGGAAGAATCCCAACTGACCTTCTATAACTGAGAGGGTAAGCAATGTTCTATATAATCTCTAACTATGAACAAATTAAACTCTTTCCGTCCAGAATTTTTTAAAACATGGTAAGAATTAGCATGCTGGGCCAGTGATTGACTTTTTTTGGCTCATGTATCTTATCTTATCTTTTTCTTTCCCTTGGGTGAGAGTTGATTCTTATTTTTATTTTGTTTTTCCCTTTTGTATTGTAAATGGTTATGTCTGTTATGTTATTAATGTATGTTTGATTGTGTTGCATTTTAATGTTCAGATTTTTAATAAAATATACATTTTCAAAGTACCTTCTTTTTATTATGGTAATTTTATTTTAATGGACACAGTGGTTACTAGAGCTGCAATAAGAAAGTGTTATAAATTGGATTTGGAAACATTGCTAAATCAAACAGATCTGCAAAACTAACCTAAAACAAAATTAGTAGTGAATTGTTATTTTTATTTGCATTCATAAACAAAAAGAATATAATTATAACAATATTGCTCTAAAGAAATTTAACTTGAAAATATTTAGTCAATCATATATGTAAAGAAAACAACAATACATAATCATTGACTTTTATATACTTAAACTTTGTTTTGCCATCACACTGACATACAAACATCAGTGGTATTTTCCTTCCATGTATAACATCTTGGTGAAATCTTTCACTCTACTCTTCACTCACTGCTCTAAGATTTTTAGGGAATAAAATCCAAATGCATATCCAAAAAGTGAACTTAGAGACTCACGTTGCAACTCAATACCTTAAACTTAGCTAATACACTTTTAACAAATTCATTACAATTTGTATGTTTATTTTTAGCTAAAAACTTACAAATTACTTCTTTGAACGATACCCAAGAAATCCAGGTCACTCGTGGTACCTTCAAGTTATAGATCCAGCAAAGATGTCCTCTTTCAATTTAGCCTCAGACAACCCTGGAAACATAACATAAAACAGGCTCCATCTTTTGATAGGGCTATGACAAATGGATTCATTAAACCAAGCTCAATATGAATTGTTAGTAAAAGGCACTTTATCTAAATCTACCAAGACTCTCAGTTGATACACCAGGTCCATGGAAGATTAATATAAACAATTTCTTTCAGATTAATTTTGTTATATCCTTGATTTTCACAGGAACAGATTAAAAACAAGCATCACTATGATATTTGGGTTCCCTCCATATCACTAGAATACCAACATTTGTTTGATCTTTTGTCCATTGTCTTAGTTCCTCAACACAAAATGAGCCAACACTGTGAGGAACCTGCTATTTATCCTGGTCATCAAATTTTATTCCAAAGTAGGCAAAATAGGTTTTCTTTTGTCCATATTTTACAACAAATTTTCCACAAACGTAACAAAAACCATCAGGACTCTAGAGGCAATTGAAAGTAGAACGAAAGAATAAACCCTCCACTGACCATTTACAAGGGCACTGATCAACTAAGTCACAGTGAGGTATGTTTTGTACACTCCATTGACTGGTGAAGGACAGGTCCACACAGTTCTCCAACAGCTTCACAGTCTGCTACCTGCTGCTATAGTTCAAAACTGTGTTCAGCTATACCCTAACTTTATCTATACTAATAAAAGGCAAAGCCCTCACTGACTCATCACTAATTCTCCAACTTCCTGTGTAGGTAGAAGGCTAAAATTTGGCAGGCTCATTCCTTACAGCTTACTTACAAAAGTTGGGCTGGTTTCATTTCAAAATTCTACGCGTAATGGTCATAACTGGAAGCTATTTTTCTCCATATACTGTAATGGAGTCAATGGCCATGGGGGCGGAGTTTCGTGTGACATCATCACGCCTCCCACGTAATCACGTGAACTGTCAACGCAGTACATAGAAAACAAGGAAGAGCTCCAAAAAGCACTGAAGAAAACATGCATTATACAATTGAGAAGGCAGCGAAACAATAAGCGAGCGACTGACACATACAACCATATTCATGAGTGCAGCTACTTCGGAAACAAAGCACGGTGTAAACCTAAAGTTTAAATTAAGTTCATAGACAGGCTGCCACTGGCATTTGTCATGCCCACGGCTAATGCGGGATACAAGTTTAATGAGAGGACGCAGGATATAAATGAGAGTTTTGATCACTTTGTAACTAAGTTAAAATTGCTGTTGAAGAGCTGTGCTTATGCAAATTCCGAGAGACTGTCTTTGTGGGGGGATTGACAGTTAAGTTGGGTGGGGGAGTCACGTCATCATCTCCCCTCCCATTCACCTCATTTCGCTCTGAGAGGAGCTCCGCAGCTAATGCAGTCTTGCGGAACCAACTTTGTGACGCTGCCACCAAATACTCACAGAAAAATCCACAAGATAATACACACGCTGTCTCTAGAATTTCTCCACACTCTGAATCCTCCAGGCACTACTTACAAAAGGTTACATTGACAATCGTGTTATGTTATTTTTAAAATGTTTCCTTTTCTAAGCACAAGCACAGCTCAGAAGCTTTGATGCATGTGCTCCATAACGCGTTAAAAAATAACACATTTAATCACACTTTGCATTCCAAGCAAAGGGGAACTTCTCTCAATGCATGATTTCCTGGTACACTGATTACATTGATCAGCACTTCCTGATTCATTTTACCCTCCCACCCCCTTGGTTTGAGAAGAAGTATGAAAAAATATGAGGTTAACCCAGAAAAGCAGATCACCAATTGAAGCTTTATGAATAATGGATACTTTATTCCCCATCAATAATTGTTTTGGTAAAGCCATACTCAGTGTAATCCCCCTTCCATTTTATAATTTTTCCGTGACTAGCCATGATAAAATGAATGGTAAAAAAGTAAGAGCGAAGCGAGGGTGACTTATTCAGGCAGGCAGGCGACAGCTCAATAGCTCGAATTTGGATATAAGTAGGTTCTATTTAGTCGCCAGAAATATCTTTGGTAGGAATGGAAGGAAGTTGAATTTAGTCTTTGAATTTCTATGGTGAAAAAAAATGTATGCAATGATGACTAAATTTAACTTTCATTCCTACTAAACATATTTCTGTCGACTAAATAAAAATTACTTATATTTAAAATTTAAATAGAACTTGAACAGATACGATCGTTCATAATACCCACGCAGCACTAAGTGCACGTAAGGGCAGGAGTCATCCGTTTTAACAAGCAGCGTATTGCACTGACACGAAATAGCCTGCCATTTAATTATTTAGGAATGGATAGAAAAATTAACATTTTGTACAAATAATGTTTTTAATTTTTCTTCCTCGATGGATTCTGGCACCCCCAGCAACAGCTGCTCGCATCCCAAAGTAGATAGATAGATATCTATCTATCTTTATATATATATATATATATATATATATATATATATATATATATGCCAGCAACACTCATGACAATCACAAAACAATTACATTGTCAATCATGTTACGTTATTATTAAAATGTTTACTTTTCTTTTTCATTACTTCTTTAACACACTACTTCTCCGCTGCGAAGTGCGGGTATCTTGCTATTATCAAATAAAATAACTGCTTTGCTTTAAACTAATTTTAATTTTAGAAAATACTAAATTCTAACAAATTATAATTAAAATAAAATGTGATGTCATCTAAAAAAATACAGATATTCAATGATAGTGTAAAAACAATAAAAACTATAATTGACTGCTAAAAATTGTGTTTTTGAAAAAAGTTATGTTTTTTTTTTTAATTTGACACCTAAGAATATATCAAAAATATGAATGAATGTTTTTTTTTCCAATGTATGCCTCTGTTTTTACATATTCTGAATAGTATTCTATCACAGTTTTTATGATATTCACATCACAACCATGTTGGATGAAAGCATTTTTGTACTGTTCTTATCGATGTGACCAACTTGATGTTAGGGAAAAATAGCAATACAAACAGAATAACTTCAAAGTTTTGGACTTGCTCAAACAAAAGCAACAACAAAGCTTAGTTAGGGAAAGGACTACAGACACATTTGGGCCTTTGCTTTGCTTATTTAGACTTCATCATTATTTAGTTTGTTAACAATTAGTTTTCTGTAGTTACTTTGTGGTTTTTGAATTTGGTATCAATCCCTGACTACAGTTTTGATTTGGTGAATTAGTAACTTTACGTTCCTTGTCCATTTACTAAAACATTGCCTTATTTTTTCATGTTTCATAATAGAATGTATTAGTGTTTTTAGAGTTTTTCCAAAAGATTTTTGAACCTATCATGTATTTGGTCAAATCCAAATCAATAGCCAAGAATCCTTTAACAGACATTATCTGTAAGTACTTTGAATCAATAATGAGAACAAAAGGTACAAGCAGAATCAAAGAACCTGAAGATGAAAGAAATCCAAGGGGCTGAGCCAGAGATATAGCTGATAGGCAGAATGAAATCCATGAACAAGAATCAAGCAGACCAGCAAAGAAAACCAAAATGCTAAGTAAATACGTCATCCTTTGCACAAGATGGATGGCTAGAGCTGTGCTTCTTGGCAGTGGTGCTATTTTACCCATTTTCTTACTGTCATCCTGAGGTATCCTGCATTTACATTATATATGAGTATAAAAAAGCATGAGCAGCAGACAAATAGTCCAGAAAGAAAAGGGAAAGTATAATGATAAGGGGGTGGCACGGTGGCGCAGTGGTTACCCTGCTGCCTCGCAGTTAGGAGACCAGGGTTCGCTTCCCGGGTCCTCCCTGCGTGGAGTTTGCATGTTCTCCCCGTGTCTGTGTGGGTTTCCTCCCACAGTCCAAAGACATGCCGGTTAGGTGGATTGGGGATTCTAAATTGGCCCTAGTGTGTGCTTGGTGTGTGGGTGTGTGTGTGTGTGTCCTGTGGTGGCTTGGCACCCTGCCCAGGATTGGTTCCTGCCTTGTGCCCTGTGTTGGCTGGGATTGGCTCCAGCAGACCCCTGTGTTCGGATTCAGCGGGTTGGAAAATGGATGGATGGATAATGATAAGGCAGCTAAACTTTCATCAAAGACCAGCCTCTTGGTCACGGTATAGCCTACCAATGGAACAGATGGGTGAAGGAATTGATCTGCCAGGACCACACGCTGCAGCATCACCTCTGTGAGCAAGGCGGGCAAGGAGGATTCATCAATTACACAGGGATTATTGGAACTGCGCATGGTCCTTTCATCCCTTATGTCAACCACAGCTAATATCCACCCTGAATCAGCTGCATCAACCCCAACCGGATACACAACTCTGCCTACAGAATGCAGAGAAGACCGAAACACACTTTTCGAACTGAAGGGAATGATTGCTGCATTTGCGGTGGTGCGGGGGGTGTTGGCATAAAAGACATAAAGAGCAATATAAAGGATATAAAGAAAGAAATAATGGACCTAAACAAAAAGAGTAAGAAACAGCTTTAAGACATAAAAGACCTGGGGCCTCATGTATAAATGGTGTGTACGTACAAAAATGTTGCATACTCACGTTTCTACGCTCAAATCGCGATGTATAAAACCTAAACTTGGCATAAAACCACGCACATTTTCATGCCAGCTAAATGCTTGGTGTACGCAAGTTCTTCACTCGGTTTTGCAAACTGGCCACACCCAGCGTCAAAGCAGTGCTTTTGTTTAAGAGTGGTTTCCCTTTCTTTTTTAGATCCACATCCCTGATGCGGCTTTATTAAATACAATGAAATTAACTGCATATTGTTTATTAGTTTAAGGCATCTGATTGTAATTAACGTGTAACAATAATGGTCCACAGAATGGTCAAACTATTCCAAATACCATAGCTGCTTTAGCATTGTTCCTCTCACTGCACCACTCAGAGTATTTATCCCATTGTATCAGAGTGTGGAATCACAGCTCTACAGCAGCTGATCGGAAAGATAATTATCAGTATACAGCACCAAGCACCCCCTTCCTCAGGCATGCGCACTGTTAGTTGAACTGTTCCCATACAGCAAACACTTCACAGCCTTTCCTGTAGGGACATCGCGGTTCAGAAACTGTTTCATCCCAAGAACTATAAACGCACTCAATCAGTCAATCAAGAGCTCCTTCAGAACTGTTTGTACTTATTAGTACAATTACCTAGCTCTAAACTGAGCCACTGCATGAAGTACGTATTTACATATGATGGCAATATCATTTTTATGATGAAATGCAGCAAAATATGTTATTACATTATGCAGATAAAATGTTAACAACATTTAAATAATCTATATTGTTAATAATTAAACATGTGAGGACACGGTGTCGCAGCGCTAGCTAGTTCAGGGATTGTTCCTGCCTCACGTTGTATTCTTGCTGGGGCTGGCATGACACTGGAAGAATAAATGGATAGAATAATTAAACATGTACTACGAAGATATTTCAATGTTCCTTAAAAGTTTTGAAGAATCAGGGTTCTAAGCTTACAGATGGCTTAACGTCTATTACAGAGTTGATTGTGTGGCGATTTGTTACCTGGAAAGAAAAGGAAGGAGAGGAATTGGAAATTAGTACATTTGAAAGAGACAGTACTGCTGCAATAAATTATTTCATCGAAGGTCGTGCAGCAAGCATCTTGAACACATATAAAACAAAGCATTTAACATGATACTTTAATTACTATGGTATTTGAGAAACTAGTAAATTAAATGATTTAAAGATGAAGTTTATATGTTTTACTTTAATGACAAAATAAGCTACATGATTAAAGAGAGAAAGAGGAGATTATATCGAAAAATAACCACATTCATATTTTGCCATATTTCTCCCCTGCAACAGCTGCTAAAGGTACTACATACAACAGTATTAAACAGTGTCTACACAGTGCTTATATCAAATGAAGCATCTTGTACCCTACCAAATTAAAAGTGAATTTTTGAAAGACAGTTTTACACTTTTAACTCTCTGAATGAACCCGAAAAAAAAGCTAAGCAGACTGAACCAGACATCCTTTTGAAATGTGATCAAGCATCATACTGTGTTCTGACAAGGCAAAGAAGATTCTACTAACAACTTGGATTACTTGTAATGCAACATTTGTCATAACTATACATTCTGTTTCGTTTTTGGCCTTTAACTTTTTTTCTCCAATTATTTTGTTATAATGGAATCTCTTTCAATGAATATTTGAACTTCTTGGTAACTACAAAGTAACTAGCTATTTACAGGGTTTTAATCTTTAATTTATTATATTAGGAATGTACTATCATATGTTATCTCAGTCTGATGTTCAACACCACTCCCTAGGTTTATTATATTGGGACTTTCTTTTAGCATGTCAGAGAACCAGGACTTTGTGAAGTGTTGTGTGCCTCAGTTGCAGAGGCAAAATGGTGGGGTTTAGAATGAGAGCTTTGCTATTTATTTATTTTTTTCTACCCCAACAACTGTTAATGCTAACACATCAATAGTAATTACACCTAGTAATATGAAATCTAGGTCATAGCTATCATATGTAAAAATGTAATACCTTAATTTAAGACTACAAAATGTCAAGAAAAGTTCAGAAGCAATGTTTTTTATAACAAGACAGTGAATTTTGTGAGCTGGACTGTCAAAGGTCTCAATCATGAATTAAAGAGAAAAAGTACTGTCTCACTTAACATGTTTAAATGCCAAGATAGTATTTTTACTGGAGACTCACATAATAAACAAGGACCAGTTTCAGTTGCAAAAGGATGGGATTAGCTAAATTTCACTCCAGCTACATAAAGAAAACTAGAACTGTGGGAAACTTAATTCACAGAACTATCCCATTTGTAGCGTCAGACGTAATATGCCATTGTGAAGGGTGATACATCACGGAAATGGGCAGTATATTTAACTGATTCTGATAAATATTTATGCACCTAACGTGGATGATAGAGATTTCATCCAAGATATATTTGCATCTATTCCTAATATCCATCCATCCATTATCCAACCCGCTATATCCTAACTACAGGGTCACGCGGCTCTGCTGGAGCCAATCCCAGCCAATACAGGACGCAAGGCAGGAAACAAACCCCGGGCAGGGCACCAGCCCACCGCAGTCTATTCATAATATGAACATTCATAAAATTATAATGGCCGCAGACTTTGTGACTTAAATCCACACATGGATAGGTCTTCAGCTACAGCAGCAACAATGTCTAATACTGCAAAAGTAATTACACAATTAGTAATGGATCAGAACTTCTGAGACAAATGGTGGCTTTTAAATCCTAACCTACGAGCATATTCCTTCTTCTCAGTTCATCATTGTTACTCAAGAATTGATTTTGCTTTGTAGACAATAAGGTTTTGCCCATTATCAAATCTTGTAAGTCTAAAATCTTGGAATTCTAAACATCCACAAATCCAAAGGGCAACTCCACAATGGCCTAAAGCAGAAGGGGGTATGGCACTACCTAGATTTCAGTTTTATTACTGGGTGGCAAATATACAGGTCATAAAGACCTGGGGCCTCATGTATAAATGGTGCGTATGTACAAAAATATTGTGTACACCCATTTCCACACTCACATCGCAATGTATAAAAACTAGACTTGGCGTAAAGCCACGCACATTTTCACGCCAGCTCAATCCGTGGCATACACAAATTCTCCGCTCGATTTTGCAAAGTGGCGGCGCCCAGTGTCAAAGCAGTGCTACTGTTCCTGTGTGGTTTTCCTTTATTTATTTATTTGATTCACATCCCTGAGTATCAATGACACTAATATTAACCAGAGATGTTTTTTTAGTTTAAGACATCTGATTGTAATCAACCTGCAAAAGTATAATGATGCACGAAATGGACAAACTACTTCAAATACCATAGCTGCTTTAACAGTGTTACTCTCAGTGCACCTGTATTTTAACCCATTGTATATGAGTGAGGAAGCACAGCTATACAGTAGCTAATTGGAAAGCTCTATGGCAGATTGTCTCAAGTATGGAGAGAATTGTCAGGGTACAGCTTCTAGCACACACTGCCGCAGCCATGTGCACAGTCTATTTGAACTTCTCCCATCAGCAAACTCTTCGTAGCCTTTGCTATACGGACCTCACGGTTCAGAAACAGTTTCATCCCAAGAGCACTAAACACACTCAATCAGTCCATCAAATGCTCCCGGTAGAACTGTTTGTACTTTTAAGTACAATTTATTGCTATTGTTATTTTTTCATTTTATAGGGAAATAAGTTTATGGAGGATTTGCATATTGAATATCATTGTACTATACAATAACAATAAAGGAATTCAATTCAACAGAAGACAGCATGTATTTACAGATGATGATGAATGGCTTCTAAGTCAATTTAGATTTCCAATTGCTATCTTCTTATAGCTCTTGATATCATTTTTAAGATGAAATGCAGCAAAGTATATAAATTACCTGCGGTGGGCTGGTGCCCTGCCTGGGGTTTGTTTCCTGCATGGCGCCCTGTGTTGGCTGGGATTGGCTGGGATATATATTACATTATACAGATACATTTTTAATTTAATTTAAATAACAGTATATTGTTATTAATTAAATATCTGGACAAAGTGGACAACAGTAGCAATGTGCTGGTGCACCATTCAGGGATTATTCCTGCCTTGCGCTGTATGCTTGCTGGTACTGGTGTGACCCTGGATGGAGAGATGGATGGAATAATTAAACATGTACTGCGAAGATATTAATATTCCTTAAAAGAACTGAAGAATCTGCATTCTGACATTTATTAAAGGGCTGATTGTGTGGTGATTAGTTACTTAGAGAAAGAAAAGGAAGGACAGGAATTGGGTGTTAGTACATTTGAAAGAGACAGTACTGCTGCAATAAATTATTTCATTGAGGGTCATGCACAGCGCAGCAAGCATCTTGCAGGAGGCAGGAACAATCTCTGGAAAGGGCACTAGCACATCACTACCCCTGCGCCACTGTGGCCCTATGTTTAATACATGCTTTAATTCATTTCATCATGAAAATGATATCAAGCATACATCTTAGTAGTTAAATTGTTCAAAGAGCTGTAAAATCATGAATGTAATGTATTCTGTGTCCTGTCCATGTAAGAGAAAGCTAGTTTAATGACAAGCAAGTGGTGATTCACACACATAAAGTACATAGAACAACACATAGAATTCAACATATTTATTGTGCTACTTTAGTTACAATTGGATTTGAGAAACTAGTAAATGAAAAGATTTAAGATGAAGTTTGATGTTCTGCTTTAGTTACAAAATAAACTACATGATTAAATTGAAAATTTTGAGAATGAAGTTGACATTTCAGGCTTTCTTATCCACTGTTGTACTATTTTTTTTTCCTTTCTCTGTACCTTAATAAGCTTCCATATGACACTTAGACAGTGGGCTACGACTCACCTTTTCACGGCGACTTTGATTTCTGACAACTTCTTTTTTATTTCGGGCACTGTGCAACTTTCTGATCTTGATCAGCTTCCTTTTGTTGTTTATACAACTGCTTAAACCAAGAAATAGTACATTTTTCATTACCTCCACTTGGCATTCGCTGAAAGTATTCTTTTTCCCCATACTTTTGCCATTGTCTTTTCACAGAATGGGGTACTTAAGGGAATATTTATATTGATTTGCATATTCAAAGAGGTGTAATTCTGGGAGGAAACAGGGTGTGGCATAGGGATTTACAGTATGTAGCGGAAGTGCATGGAAGTTGGCTTATGCACGGTTTTCTGCATCTGAATTTTTTTGTGTGTACAGTATGTATATTTCAACTTTTGTCTGTACACCATGTTATAGTGTGAATTCTACGCATGGTTTTATGCATGAGGCCCCTGGACATCAACACAAATCAATGAATATACACAAGCCTGGTGAACAATAGAATTAAAATGTTGCAGTCTTCTTTAAATTACTTGCTCTGTGCCACAGTAAATACAGATTATCATCAATACACTAATAATCCAATTGCCCTTCATTCATTCAGAATTTGAAACCAATATAAGAAGCACTTTAAGATAGAGGGGTGGTGCAGTAGTAGCGCTGCTGCCTTGCAGTAAGGAGACCTGGGTTCGCTTCCTGGGTCCTCCCTGTGTGGAGTTTGCATGTTCTCCCCGTGTCTGCGTGGGTTTCTTCTGGGTGCTCCGGTTTCCTCTCACAGTCCAAAGACATGGCAGTTAGGTGCACTGGCGATCCTAAATTGTCCCTAGTGTGTGTGTGCCCTGTGGTGGGCTAGTGCCCTGCCCAGGGTTTGTTCCTGCCTTGTGCCCTACGTTGGCTTGGATTGGCTCCAGCAGACCCCCGTGATGCTGTGTTAGGATATAGCAGGTTGGATAATGACTGACAGACTTTAAGATAGAGTAGCTCTTATCTGTTGCACCTCTACATGACAACCAGTATGTTCTGCCCTCTCAAACATACACAGTATTTAATGTTTGGGAAAATGTCTGGGAACATTTAGAGACTTTTACATCAAAAATGTTTTTGGATCTAATGAGCAATTAAGCTTCAAATTGAACTTCTCATCAACACCAATTTTCCAGTACTTTCAAACAAGAAACTTTTCTAAACTAAACCTTTCCAATTTTCCTCACCTATTTCTATCCCAGAAGAAATATTGATCAGTGTTGAAGATTCATATAGCACCTCCACAATTTATAAAATATTTTAAAGTCCCTTCCATTCAAAGATCCCAGGGGATTATGGGGATAGGATCTTTTACTTAACTTTTTTTACTTTTACATTCTAATTATATACTGTACAGGTATATGCAAAGATATGCATCTTAAAATGTTTTATCAAGCGCATTTATCCCAATTAAAACTATTCAAAATATTTCCAGGGCAAGATTCAACATGTGAACGTTGCAATCTAGCCCCTACCTCACTGAATCAATTATTTTGGGTGCACCAAATTAACATTGTTTTGGAGAACAATCTTTGAATGCCTATTAGCCTTAATGGCACAATCATTCCTAAACCATTAACAGCGTTGTTCGGTGTAGTCCCAGATGGGCTTAAAGTGAAGATTGCCTTTACCTCACTACTAGCACATAGACCTATCTTGCTAAACTGGAAAAATCCCAACCCACCACCTGTGAAACTGGAAAAAAATCTAATTCTTACTCAGAGGACCTGTGCAAAACTTTTTTTTTTTTTTTTTAAATATGGCAGGATCTAATCAATAACATTTTAGAATCAGCTTCTATATTTAGGAAAATGATACTCATTCTCCCTTTCTCCCTTGTTCCTTCAAAGATTTGATTTATTGGCAGGCTCTCCTTTCCTCTCTTTCAGGTAGGGGTTGAATTTTGCTTTTGTTAAGGTGGATTTGATTAAATTATAAAACAAAAAAAAAAATAGCAAGGGGATACTAGTATTAATGTTAAGGATCTTTTAGCTTCCACTACACGAGGATTGCAAAAGGCAGGAGAAAGCAAAAATATTGCCTGAGGTAGGCAAGTGGAGAGACACACTGGAAGAGAAGCAGAGAAACAATCAGCAAATACAAAACACAAACACCAGAAACACATTCAGAAACAAAGCAAAAGGTCTTAACACAAGCATGTTTAGGTTACTTGTTACCATGCAGATGTTTGTGATTAAATAACAACAAAACCTGGAGTCCAGGCTAAGTAAGCCATACACAGCACTCTAAGTCAGTTGTATGCCAAAGCTGTCAACTTGTGATAAACAAAATGGGAACACCCATGGGGCAATTTCAAAATAAAGACTGTCATAAATATCACAAAAATAGTTCCAAAAATAAGGCACGTCTCAGGGGAATTGTAATGTTATCAAACAAGACTTTTAATCCACTTAAGCTACTGCAGATTTTTTTTTATTGTGATTCAAAAGTTTCATGAGTAAGTGCATTCTGGCATTATTTTTTGTAGCAGTTTGCTAATACAATTTCTAAAAATAAATAAATGAATTAAAAAAACAACAATAATTTAAAATATTAAATGATACAGAACATTTTTCTAAGATATTAAGACAATATACAGGTATATGAGAGAAACAGAGAGAGAGAGGTTGGGAGTATTCACTGATACAGTGCTTTGCCGTACCCACCACACGAGGAGCCTCCCAGATTGGGACCCAACTGCAGGTGTGCAATGGGTGACACCTCAACACCATATTGGAACAGTATGAAGTTTTTCAGAGTGGCTGGCATGTCAGTCCTGCCACCAACCTCAAAGTTTTCCCTGTAAATTGGAGGACCTGTTTGCAGAGCAGGATGAAGATTAACATCATAACCAGGACAAAGGTTAAGGGCCTTTATGGGATTTGAACCAGCAACCTTCCGACTGCCAGCAGATATCCCTAGCCTCAGGGCCTCCAGTATTTGTCCCTTTTTTACTTACATTAAAACAAAAGAATTTTAACAAACAAGATGAGACCATTAATCCGGTTCTATCTTGAATGCACTTCTTTTAATTTTCACCTGAGTCCTTTAGTATATCATACATGTCTTAACTAAAAGAGTTACATTCAATCAGCTTTATTCAAGCCTGAGGATTTTGAAGACCTTAATTTGGTTTCCAAGCACCTTTCTTTGTTGAAGACCAAGCTGATTACATTTCCTAACCAAAAGAGAGCTAGACAGAGCACAATTTCATGAGATCTTACATCTTATTTTTGTCAGATGATTACCAAAACAACACAAATATTTCCAGAACCAGTCTCAGTACTGCAGTATATAGTCAGAGCAATATTTTTTACAGTTTAACATTTACTTGTTTCTGTGCATGGTCTGGAGGGTGAGGAAGTTATTTCAAAGCAAATCTGTCAGTCTTTAAAAACATTACATCCTGTTTGTCAATGTTTCCTAATAATGAACCTATGTAGCATTTTTCATTTGAATTCTTAAACTTATAAAATAAGTTTTTTTTTTTGTTGTTGTTGTTGTCCCAGTCCTGAATAACCTCCAGATCATACTGAACTGTATTTTCTATAACTCCAGTTTTGCTGTCCTCTGCAAATGAACCAAGTTCAATATATTATAATCAAAGTCATTAATATACAGTAGGTATAGAAAAGAATCACCCCCTTCAAATATTCCCATATTGTTTGCTATACAGCCTTAAATGAAAACACACAAACCAATATTTTTTCCAGCTTTAATGACTTAATGCAATCTATAATATCCAAATGAAAGATATCACAGCTACAGTTAAGAATTTTAAAAAATAAAAAACAAGAAATACTGAGAATAATAAAGGATCAATCCTAAACTCAATCAGGTGTAAGTAAGCACCATTTCCATAGCAGACCATGGTTACTGGCTTCCACTTGTGATCCATTGACCTGTGATAAAGCATAAAAACAGCTGTTTCTGGAGCATTCCCTTGATTGATAGTGCAACTGACTATGGGTGGCAAGCCACTTTCAAAAGATCTCAGGGATAGAGTTGTGGACAGACAAAGGAGGAGATGGATACAAAAAAATCTCAAAGGCTTTATCAATCCCAAGGAGCACAGTAAAGTCCATAATGAAGAAGTGACGTCCAAACTGGATGGAAGAGTAAGGAGGAAACTTGTAAGAGAGGCTGCCAAGAGGCCAATGGCCACTTTGAAGGAGTTACAGGATTATATGTCAAAGAGTGGTCATTGTGTGCATGTGACAAGAATTTCACAAGTGCTTCACAATTGTGACTTGTTCAGAAGGGTTGCAAGGAAATAGCCACTTCTCAAGAAAGGCCACATTAAGGCTTATTTGAGCTTTACCAGAATACACCTTGAATATTCGGATGCCAAGTGGAAAAAGGTCTTATGGTCAGATGATACCAAAATCGAACTATTTGGCCTCAATACCAAACCGGGCAGAAATCCAATGTAGTTCACCATCCACAATACACCATACCTACAGTAAAGCATGGAGGTGGCAGCATCCTGTTGTGGGGGTGTTTCTCTGCCATAGGGCCTAGGGCTCTCGTTAGGATGGAAGGAAAAATGGATGGGGCAAAATACTTTCAAATTCTTGAAGAAAACTTGCTACCCTCTGCCAGAAAGTTGAAGATGGGCAGAATGTTCACCTTTCAACATGACAACAACCCGAAGCACACAGCAAACTTGACCACACAGTGGCTGAAGAAGAAAAAAGTGAATGTCCTCATGTGGCCCAGTCAGAGCCCAGACCTAAATCTCATTGAAAATCTGTGGAGAGATTTGAAGATAGCAGTCTACCAATGTTCATCATCCAATCTGACTGAATTTGAACAGTTCTGTAAAGAAGAGTGGGCTCAGTCTACAGGGTGGTCCAGATCTAATTATGCAGATCCAGATCGTCTGGATGACTTTGATTTATGTGGGGACGATTCCAGTTTGGTGCGAAGACAATTCTTCATGTCGTCAGTTCGCACACTCCTCGATGGTCCAGGATTTTTCGGGTAATTTTCTATGTAATTAACTTAATAAGTTATAGCATAATGAAAATTGCATAATTAGATCTGGACCACCCTATAGATGTGAAAAGCTGATAAAGAAGTATCCCAACAGACTCAAAGCTGTCATTAAAGCAAAAGGTGGTTCAACAAAATGACACTGACATTAGGGGGTGATCCTTTATTAATCTCAGTATGTCTTGTTTTTGATTTTTTATAAATTTTCAGAACTCTAGTTGTGATATCTTTCACTTGGATGTTATAGGTTGCATTGAGTAAGTAAAGCTGAGAAGAAATATTTTTGTGTGTGTTTTCATTTAAGGCTGTAAAGTAAAAAAAAATGTGAATATTTCAAAGGGGGTGATACTTTTCTATACCCACTGTAAATTAAAAACAATAATAGACCAGTATGTGACTCCACTAATGGTTTCATGCCACATGGAACATTCTTTTCTGTGGGCTGATTGTCTTCAGCCTGTTGAAAAACTTGAAATCTGTCCTTTTTTCAGGCACACGCCACGAAAAGGTGCATTTTTCAACAATGACATCCGTACATTTAGGGTAAGTGGGGTAATACCAATACACCAGCCAAATGATGTCACCAAAATAGTCTGATACAATGTTAAAATCTTTATAGTAAACTGGACTTTGGTTGTTTTAATCAATTTTATTTCTTATTTTCCATGTTACACTTAATACATATTCTTGTCTAGAAGATATTTCTTTTTAGATTATGTGAAATTTTCTTTGTGTGTGGTGCCACTAGGCTAATTCATGGTTACTACGGCAGGCGTGCTGACCCTAGCGTTGTTCCCAGCTTACGTTTTACTCATACTGTATGTTTGCATGTGCCATGTGAACTTTTCACTTTCACCTTGGGGATTGAAGGGTAGTCTTTTTTAGCGATACACTGGTTGATTTTTTGTGGTGCAATTTAAACTATTGGAGTAGCTGTCATCATTATCCTTAATTTGTCTGTAGACAGCTTCGGACAATCCAAAATGACATTTATATACTCTTTATTTAGATGACTGCAGATGATGTTACTAATAATCTATACCTTTTACATTTACAAGTAAACATTTGTGACCTCAGAATTTCACATACATGCGTTTCTATCTCATTAATCTAATTTAGAACTAGATACCAACCTCCACTAAGTTATACTATTTTTTATCCATAACCTAGGGGTAATACGATTTACTACTTGATGAATCACACCAAATCACAATGAGAAAAGGGTATCACTGAAATTTACAGACACCATAATGAGATTCTACTGTCTGTACATACCCTGACTAAATGGAGGATTGCTCATGCTGAACGTGACAACAAGAAGCTTGTAGACACTTGTGGTTCTTCTTCATTGTGGCTAGCTTAATTCTACTAAATAAAAACATTTAACATAATGTTAAATCTTGTCTAACACTTTTATTGAGTCATCTTGCAATCTATATAATTATATTTATGTAACACATTAAAAGACAGAAAGACAAATGTGTACACTGTGACTGATGTGGAAATTAAAAGAACTGTTTGTACATAGTAAGGCTGGAGACAGGGAGAAACCCCAAAATTGCAGCCATAAACATATTGTGCCTTTGCTCTTGGGGAATTTACAGGTGCAAGTGGACCTGACAAGATATTTGAAAGACAGAGGCTCAACTCCCCTTTATATCTCACAAAAACAGAGGGAATGTGAAAGGGCTCCTGCTGTTGCAAATCTTATTTCTTTGTCCTATCTGAAAGAACAGCAGAGCAAGTGCCCATAAAAGAGAACCCCCAAACAGACTCACACATGATAAATGTAATTTCCACTGACAATCTCAAAGGTTAAGTTGTAAAGAAGAAGAAATAACTGACTTGGAGACCCTGGGCGCTGTGGGGCTAGTAATTAATGACAGATGTTGATTATTTCAAACGGATTACATTATAAAATCATTTAACTGTAGTTTTCCGTTCTAAGAACCCCGAAAGTGAATAATACAATTTCTATTATGAGAACAATGTTTGATATATTTAGATCTCTGATTGAAGGATTAATACATATAGGCCTTGATGATCAAATATGCAAGGAAAAATTGAAAACCTACAGTATAGCTCCCCAGAGATGACTAATTTATCTTATCAGATAAGTTAATCAAATACAGCAAAGAAAAATGCCAAATGCCTTTGATAAATAAAATTCTCAGAGATGTGGATATGCGAAGTAGTAATGTGCATCTACTGTATATACACTGGGCATTTTGGCATTAGTTTGTCTAGGTTACTGATAAGATTAAAGCTTTTTTGATGTAATGACCAACAAAATGGGGAAATGGCAAATACAAATCAAAGATAGACATATACAAAATAGGTAAATGTGCTAGAATATGGCATACCTTTAATAATAGATTTTACATTGTAAAACTGTACATCCCGACTTAAATGATTAACTCCAAATATATGGCGCGCGCATAGAGATCAAACAATTCAAAATTGAATTGTTAATGCTTGGTCAAAAATGGACTAACAGTTAAAATCAAAGATCCCATTTTATACCTCACTCATTTAATGTCTCTCTAATTGCCAATCTGATATTTATAAATGTACAAAACAAAAATATGTCTGCCCCATATATCATATATTGATTTGCTGCGAGTATTCACAAATGCCTAAAACTAATACAATTTATTATTATTGTTTTATAGCTTTGACAAAAATGTATTAAATGAGCATTTTGGGAGTTTGAAGGGATATACTATTAATTTTAGCAATGTCTTGTTGATGTTTTAAGTTGTAAATACTCTATCCTTTCCTTCCTGCATTTCTGTCTTTTACTCTAAACACCCACTGAGCCCTATAAATCTGATAGATACCTGTTAGAGTTTCTGGGCTGCTTGCCCTTGCCAGAGCAGTACCCATGAGACCACCAATATCTTCATTTGGGGATTCCTTGTATTAGTTTGATGGATGTGAAAGTTTCTATGGACATCTCCAAAGTGACACTATCTAACATGCTTTTGCAAAATAGTAGCATACATTACTATGGTTTCCAATGTTTGTTTTTTTTATAATTGTTTTTATATTTTGGTAACATTTTAACAAAACTTAATGTTTAGCAGATTATTAGTTTACATAGATTCAAATAGTTATAAATTAAGGCTTTATAATAACCTCTCAGAAGAAGTCATTAACAAGCTTATACTTTTTTTTCACATCTTCATAAAGTGTTTTTTAGTTGCCGATTTGTTTTGCAGAAAACAATACATTGTATAGATTTATTAAAGAAAGAAGTTAAAGCTGTTATATTGTACCCATATTTTTTGTGGTTGAAGAACAGTCGATTTAAGTAAATTGCTTATCGTCACACAGTGTGCTGCAGGTGAGAACTGAACCAGCAGCCTTGTGGTTTAAATTTAATTGCCTTACCCACTATACTGCATGCCTCCCTGTGCCACTGATTAAACGAGTTGAAATATTTGTTTACCTGTTTACCCATGTAGTGCTCTAAGGTCGACTACAAGTGATGTCCTTTCCAGCCCTGATCTGTCTCTCTCTGTCTCTATGTGCATGTCAGCCTCTCTCACCTTTCCAAGGCATGGCTATTCCCTAATGGAGAAGCTCACTCCTCAGTAATTAAAGGATACAAATAAATGAACAAAGAGCAAAAGTTCATGGAGGTACAGCCAGGAAGACTTATACAGTATCTCCCAAAGGGGCAATCTCAACATTGTTCTGTCAGTGTACAGACAAAATGTATCTAACTTATGTTTTTTCATGTATAAGCTGTGTTCATGGCTCTGTGATGACCTTGAAGATTAAATCACAAAACTGTCCAAACTTTCCTGGTCTTTATCTCAGGATATAACAATATTTGCTGTGAGATCAGAGATAAATGAATGCATTCTTTGCTAAGCTACGGCTGTTAATCATCATCAGTTTTAATGCCTGGGGTGGTAACTTACTCCGGGTAGCCTCATCTTTACCTGTTACATTAGTAACCTCTTCCAAAAGTTTCCCCAATATTTTAAACCCATAATAGTGTTTTGGCCAATGCCATTTTTTTCCCTTTCGCCTCCTCCCTGGCCCATTTGAAATCTACTGCATAACTTATTTTAACAGATTGATTCTGGCTTTCGTAGGTTCACACTCTTTACTGCCATCTGATTCTTTAAGCCTTTCTTTCAATAAAACGGCTGGTCTCCAGAGATTTTTTTCCATCAAAGGCAAGTTCAATAACACACAGTCTGTGAACAACTGAGAACTTCAAATTTCATTTCTGGCCATGTTTATCTTCATCTGTTTTTTACTTTAATTTAATGTTGTATATAACTACAGCCATAACAGTTAACAATCATACACTCTCATTCAGCCAGCATTTAGTATACATGCAATTACATTTTCTCTTTATGCTGTTTATACATAATATATAGTTACACTTCTCGATTTGGAGAATAATTTCAGATGTCTAAGATAACGGATTATTTCATATGAAAAGTTAATCAGAAAGTTACTTTAAAAAGTATTGAAAAATTACTGATTCTTTATATCTCTTGTCAGTTTTATATAAGGTTTGAAAACAAAATGTCAAGTATAATCATTCTGCATCTTCAAAGATTTCAGAAACAGTTTTTAACTGCAACTATAACCTGGCTCAAACTTTGGTTATGTTTATGTAAAATACACATTTTTCCCCACAACTTATTCTGCAGAAAGAGACAAACAATGTGACAACTGAAATGTTAAAATTAAGAGCATGACCAGTTATGTGAAATTAACAGCATGATGATATTCTCATATGTTTTTCAGCTATTGTTAAGTAATACAAACTTTTTTCTTATTATAGGTCTTTTGGCAAAAATAAGAAAGGTAATGCAATATACCAGGGGTGGCCACCTCTGATCCTGGAGAGCTACAGTGGCTACATGTTTTCATTCCAACCATTTTCTTATTTAGTGATTAGTTTTTGCTACTAATTAACTTCATTTAATTGATTTGCTTTCAGGGCTGAGCAGCCTCGGTCCTGGAGGGCCAAAGCAGTTTCAGGTTTTTCTTCTAACCCAGTAGCATCATGGGAAATCATGTGCTGATAATGAAGCACTTATTTCTCAAGTGACATTGTTCTGCTTCAGTTTAGTTGTCTCTCTTGGTAAGATTTTGAACACTTAGTTACTTATTTTGGTCTTATACAGCTGTATTGGCTGTTTTAGCTGCTCTTTATTAGCAATAAGATGCAAATGACAAAGGAACCAGCAGTTCTACATCTACATTGTCTCCAATTCCAACTGCTGTGTATTCATCTTTCACTATTTGGTTTAATTAAGTACTCAGAAGGAAACTGAAGGGAAAGTGAAGAACTGAAAATTACTCATCCGTTTTAGGCTTCAAATCACTTAGATGATACATGTATCATTAGAAAGGTGTCAGGGATGCCAGGGGGAACGACCAGGCCGGGACGTCGTGAGGGATCGGATGTGGGTCTGCGCCCACCCTGGATCACGTGGGGGCCGCCTTCCAGGTTGATTTGGGGGCCACGGGTTAAGGGCATGGAAGCCCCACCCTACAGGGGCCCGTGATCACTGCCAGGAGGTGCCCCAATGCCTTGGGGACCTGTTCCCTCAGCACTTCCGCCACACCAGGAAGTGCTGGGGGGGAAGATTTAGAAGGGCACCCGGAGAGCTGCCGGGAGAACAGCCGGCACTTCCGCCACACTGGGGCGTGGCCAACGAGGGAATGCCGGGAGCCACCTGGAGCTCATCTGGGAGAGGATAAAAGGGTGGAAGCAGGACGAGGCAGAAGAGAGTGTGGAGGCGGCCCAAAGAGAAGGCATTTGTGGCCAGGACTGTGATTATTGGGGTAGAGTTAAAACACTAACAAGCCAGGAAATAAAATAAGATCCGTTATTGGTGAGGATTGGCTTCTAAATAAGCAACTGCGTTGGAAGAAAAACCTACAGCCACTCCGGCTCTCCAGGCCACTCCTGTAATATGCATTAAAATGTACGTAAAGCATATGACCAAGAAAGAAAACAATTTAATAGGCAGAAACAATAATAATGAAACAGACCCACACCAGCACCCATCCATCTGCCCTGAAATGTAACAAAGAGCTTGTTTCTCATGCCATGGGTCACATAGGAACTGGACGTACAGGCCACAAATGGAGAGAAACATGATTCACAGACCAAACACTGATCAGGCCTTAGCTAACTTTCAATGCCAAAAGCAAAAAATAGACCACAGAAACAAGAAACGCAGTTTACTGCATTCCATGCAATGCATGTCCAGCAGAAAATGTGGGACAAACATCTAAAAGACTTGCAATACATATACTGTATAGGAATATTGTAATACTGTCAGAAGGAAAGACCCACACACATACTGTACAAGTTCAGCCGGACACTGGGAAAGTAAAATTAATGGCCAATATCAAGTGTGCCAGAGAGCTGGCCAAATCTTGGCTCTCTAATGAAAACACCATTAACAGACACTTGATAGCATATGCAGCCAGCATATGCAGGCTTAGCAAGAAGACCATACAAATAATAAAAAAAAAACTTTATGACCAATACCTTCAAAACCCCACCTTATTAATCCACTTCACCTCTTAAAACACCACAATCCCACACCTACTCTTCGCTTGCTATATATTGCCTTTGATTCCTGTATGTCTAATCATATTCCTCTGATGATGTCAACTGGTAGGTTGTAGAAAGCTTAGGAATAAAAAAATATTTTAAGATATGCGAGTCATTTCCCTTTCTTTGTGGATCTTTGTGGATTGTAGCTACAAATGTATAAACCATATCACAGACTTTCGCTTCCAAAAATGTACAGTATATGTGTGTGTTATATATCTATATCTATACATGCATACACACACACACATTTTTTCCCTTTATTTAATGCTAGCTTGGGCCATTTGTTGAATTTTGTTTTTGATTACTGTTCTGTTTGCACTGTCTTGTCTCACAGCTCATGTCACATTTTGGCCACAATAATCAGTCACTTCTTTTACCCTCAGTATCTCATCCACCCCCGGAGCCCTGCCACCAAGGAGTTTTTTAACCACCTCAGTGACCTCAGTCCCAGAGATGGGGGAGCCCACCTCCGAGTCCCCAGGCTCAGCTTCCTCATTAGAAAGCATGTTAGTGGAATTGAGGAGGTCTTCGAAGTACTCCCCCCACCGACCTATAACGTCCCGAGTCGAGATCAGCAGCGCACCATCCCCACCATATACAGTGTTGACACTGCACTGCTTCCCCTCCTGAGACGCCGGACGGTGGACCAGAATCTCCTTGAAGCCGTCTGAAAGTCGTTCTTCATGGCCACCCCAAACTCCTCCCACGCCTGAGTTTTTGCCTCAGCAACCACCAAAGCCGCATTCCGCTTGGCCTGCTGGTAACCTATTAGCTGCCTCCAGAGTCCCACAGGACAATAGGGTCTGGTAGGACTCCTTCTTCAGCTTGATGGCATCACTCACCGCCAGTGTCCACCAATGGGTTCGGGCATTGCTGCCACGACAGCCACCTCAACAATAGAGGCACAGAACATGGCCTATTCGGACTTGATGTCCCCCACTTCCCTCGGGATGTGGTCGAAGTTGGAGGGGCTAGGTAGGTCGGGTGCAGTGTGAGTTGGGTGGTGGCCGAAGGCGGGGACCTTGGCGGTCCGATCCTCGACTACAGAAGCTGGCTCTTGGGACGTGGAATGTCACCTCTCTGAAGGGGAAGGAGCCTGAGCTAGTGCACGAGGTTGAGAGGTTCCAGCTAGATATAGTCGGGGTCACCTCGATGCACAGCTTGGACTCTAGAACCAATCTCCTTGAGAGGGGTTGGACTCTCTACCACTTTGGAGTTTCTCCCGGTGAGAGGTGCCGAGCGGGTGTGGGCATACTTATTGCCCCCCAACTTGGAGCCTGTTCATTGGGGTTTACCACAGTGGACGAGAGGGTAGACTCCCTCCGCTTTCAGGTGGGTGGACAGGTCCTAACTGTTGTTTGTGTGAATGCGTCGAACAGTAGTTTGGAGTACCCACCCTTTTTGGAGTCCCTGGAGGGGGTGCTAAAGGGCACACCTTCTGGGGACTGCCTCATACTGCTGGGAGACTTCAATGCTCACGTGGGCAATGACAGTGAGACCTGGAAGGGCGTGATTGGGAGGAATGGCCCAACCGATCTGGACCCAAGCGGTGTTTTGTTATTGGACTTCTGTGCTCGTCACAGATTGTCCATAACGAACACCATGTTCAAGCATAGGGATGTTCATATGTGCACTTGGCACCAGGAAACCCTAGGCCTCAGTTTGATGATCGACTTTGTGGTCATGTCGTTGGACTTGCGGCCACAAGTCTTGGACACTCGGGTGAAGAGAGGGGCGGAGCTGTCAACTGATCACCACCTGGTGGTGAGTAGGCTTATGGATATTCAATGATTCACATTTTATAAGTAACCAAATATTAAGTCATGTGTACAAAATTATTCAAATTACATCTCCTAAACCTTTGTTTAAACTTTAGGTTTCATCTTTTAGAATCAAATCAAAATGGATCCAGAAAACTGCAAAATCAACCCTCAACAAAGATAACAGAAGAAAATGTTGCCACCAGAGCAAATCATATTGGAGAATTAAAGAGAAAATATATGTGAGATTGCAGAAAATATATGGATTATTTAGGGTCAGTTTTTCATGAACAATTAAACAATGAATAAGGCCTTTGTGCATTACTTTTCCAGAATATTGATTGCTGAAATTAACGTTACCATATCCAGTATGAGAATCCCAAATTAATAAATTTACACTAGAAGAAATTTAAGAAACATTTTATAAGTGGAGATGAAAATTGAATATATCACAGTGAATCCAAACTACTATTAAAATACATAATTATTTTAAACAAAAATATCTAGGTTCAAGGTTCAAATCAGTGCCAGCAAGGTAATTCAGAATCGACATGGAATCCACATTGATGGCTTTTTTCAAAGGGCCTATGGAACTGGGTAGTATTTAACTTGCCATTTACAGCAGTCAGACAGGGAAAAGTAGCAAGGAAAGCTATTGAGCATCCCATCTCTACTTCACAACAATGCCCTCACTCTCACTGCATGGGATACAAAGGCAGTTCTGTGAAACTGTGAATCTGAAAAGATGCCATAAACTCTGTTCTCTATACCGGGTACTGTGTGACTGCTCCTTTCCCCAGTCTGAGCGACAGTGGGGAAGTTGGCTCAGTAATGAAGACATCAAATCAGCTACAGACAAGTTTGCAAAAGCTGGATAAGATTTTACTTTGTCATAGAAAAGCTTTGTGAATGTTATATGAAGTTTATCAGTGTAGTCATAATTGTTTAAATGATAATTTGAAAATATCAGTTCTGCAACCAAGCATTTATCAGATATAACCCAAAAAAGCATCTTTAAAATAATTGTGAAAGAAGGAACAAGAGAGCAAATGAAACATATACAATACATGCTAAATAAGTTCAAAACACTTATAACAATATCTTTAAAGAGAGTAAAATGGAAAGACACCATCTGCTGTGAATTCTGGTTTTTCTAAGCAGAATGGCCCCAGAGTCCTTGGAGCTGTCCTGAAGATTTATAATGAAAACACCTTCAACAAAATACCATGGGGTACATGGTTATGCATTTTCTACCCCAAAGTAAGCAAAATACATGTAGAGAGCATAGGAAAAGTCCACTGACCCTTTAAACAACTGGGCTCCACTACAAACTTTAGCAGGTCACATACCCCTGAAGAAATGTAAGCAGAGTTTAGGCCTGGTCATGTCAAATTATACCTGCATCACTGACTTTAATCTCCCCCACAAACAATTTGTTGACAATAAATAGACAACAAACAAATCCCTATCCTGATCCACAAAGTTAAGTATGTGTTTATATAAGATCCCCAAAACCAGAATAATATTAAATACCTATCATTCACATTATTATTTACAAATGAAAAACAGACAACAGGTCATACACAATCCATTCTTAACCATTGTAATGACTGGCTCAGAATACCACATGGCTAGTAGGCAGGAGTAGGCAAAGTCAAAAAAGTATGCCACTCACAAAATGTTTTCAAATCTCATTTCTTCAAAACAACAATGCAAAGACAGTAAATCACATAATATAAAAGTGAAATGGTGGATATATTGTAAACAAAAGTGAATATATATGTAAACATATACAATAGAAAGTGCCCTAGAATATACAGTGAAAAAATAGTGAATAAATGATAAAAAAAAACAACCAAACGCTTGCATACACTAGAAAATTACCATCCCTTGTTTCCTCAGTCAATAAAAACTATATACGGTTCTAACAAAAATACACTATAAAATAAGCATTACCCACAATACATGCAAAAACACCATAAACCAAACACACACAAAGCCTGGGTTTGACTGTAACAGAGTGCTCTGTAACTAAGAAGATGGTGGAAAATGATAAAGCCACCCTAATTTCTCAAGTAAAATTAATGGAAATTAAATAACTGAAATAATGGTGCTATCTTAAAGTAATTGGACCAATAAAAAAACAAAAATTCACCAATCTGTGTATCACCAGATGTGAATGGTTTTCCATGATAGAAGTCACAGAATATTTCCGTAGAATAGTAATGAGGTGGATTCTGGAAGTCCCTCAGGACTGGTAGCAGTCATCAAAAATTGTCTTAACAAGTGAAATGAAAATGGCGAAGTATGAAGAAGGAGCTCAAGATAGAAAAAGGGAACTATGCTGTATAGTCCTCTAAATATAGAAATGACCTGGAAACCTTTCAATGGAAACAGGAAGTCCCACCTCAAAGGGTCTACAGCTGTCAATCATGTACCTCCCCCATTCATTTACCATGGGCGATTAGCTTTACACAAGAAACAATTCATAATTATGGAAATAGGACAACTAACAGAAACAATTGAACAGACTGAACAAATGACAAAAATTATGTAGTACTTCTACAGCATAGGCACTGTAAAAAGTGAAAAATAAAATAAATCCTTACAGATCCCTAAAATGAAAATAAAAAATAAGATGACCAAATTCAAACAGGACTGTTCCAAAGGGTAAACCAAATCAATCTCACCAAAGAGTCCAAAGAAGCAGGCAGACATCTGCAGAGAGTGAATCATAACCAAACACATTCCTGCCATGTGAAATCTTGATGAAAAGATCTGACTGATTTTCCTTCTTTCATCAAATGATAGTGATATTTGAAAAGCTCAGATAAATGATGAAGTTGATGTACTGATATGATGCAGTGGTAGTTAAAACACAAGCTTTCGACATTTCTAGTCATAGCTCATACATTCCGTGGTCTTGACAATACAGAGATTTTTAATCATGGCAATGATCTTAACTACAAAGATGTAGCCAGCTCCATCCAATGCTTCAGATACTGCCTCTTCCAATAAGGGCATATCCATCACCATTTGGCAGTTCCTCAAATTGCCCTTTCTATTGACACTGCATGGAAATCTTTCTTCAGTGCAACAGCTTTTCTTACCAGTGTTGTTTTCCAACTGGTCTTAAGGTTGCATAAAGGAACTAACAACTTTTTTTTTCCACAACTCTTTTGTAGTTCTCCTCACTACAGATGTCTCAAAAAGGATTCACTTATACTCCACATACCAGATATCTTCCAGGATACAGGAGAAATTCTTCCAGAGGAGAGAGTTGAACATCCATTAATCATTTCCAGCACAACATCACTATCCATCTGGTTCTTCCAGGTCTATCCAGTAGATGCCCCGTATTATTATCTAAGCCAGCTAACCACTAAGTGGTAATCAAATGACAGTTCAGCACTTCTTTTTACCTAAGTGTTCAAAGTAAATGGCCTCAGAGCGGTCAACAACACTACAAAGTTGATCACTGACTTTTGGCCCCAGGTACTCTCATACCCGGGGTGCACTTATGAGTGGCCTGTCTTTGATTGTTTATTTTGAACAATATATGCCTAACACAGAAATCCAGTAACAATTCATTGTTTGGGTCCAGATCATGCCAGCTATTGGTCCCATGCATGTCCTTCCTGGAGCAGAAAAAGTAGAAAGACCAGCCTTTTTCTCCAAACACCATGCTCTGTCTAGAAATTAATCCAGCCTTCTGAATGAGTTCTCAGCACCATTCTTCTCCGATAAGGAACCTTCCACCTCCCTGAGTCGGTTTAAAAGCCTTTCAAGTAGGTACACATGTTTGTATACAACATATAATTTGTATGTGTCGGAGTCTGGCAGCGGAGGGCTGGAAGAGGGACCAGTCTGACATTGCACACATTGAAACACAGTGCTTGCTGCTTACACGCTGAGTGGGGGATTTCTCCTACTGCTCTATGTGTTGTGAAGCTTTCAATAACATCCTTGAAACAAGAACTGTGACTGTTACAGCACAAATTCTTGGGCTGAGACATCAAATATTCCTTAAATAATGTCAGAATTTCTGAACCTGTCTTCACATTGTATAGCTGTGAAGGAGCCACGGCCTACCCACAGCATGCAACATTAACTGCAACTCTGAAGTAAATCACTCCATGTTACTAATATATAAATTATTCAGTCATTAAATACATTCTTTATAGTTTATCCACTTGTTTATGTCTTGGTTCAGTTTGAGCTCTGCCTCTGGCTACGCATTTTGTGTTCTTACCCTCTCTATGTTTTTTTATTTGTTAATTGTTTCCAGTGTGACAGATAGGGGGCGCTATGGCTCCCTTGAACCCTTGTCCAAGACGCCAGACACCAGATAAAAGTCCAAAAGTAGACTTTATTAATTCTGCACAGAGCACAAAGCACCCTCCTCTCCACTATACTTATCAAATAAACACAAATACAATAAACTGCACCACTCCTAGACACATTGCCACCCTTCCACCCAGCTCAGCTCACCGTCTGGAAGCTCCCACAATCCTTTTATATTCCGTGACCCGGAAGTGTTCCAATCCCCAGTCCATGTGATCACCTATCACTTCCAGGTCAGATAAAAAGTCCTTTTCTTCACCCCAGAAGCACGTCATTCCCCTTGTCCATGTGACTCGGACGTACTTCCGGGGCATAAAGCAAATAACCATCGTTCCTCCTTGCAGCGTCTCCTAGTGGCCACCATGGTCTCCTGCAGGGCTGTGTATAAAAACTCCAATGTCCAGGAGGCCCTGCTGGTCTTCGGGGCACCTCCATACAGCAGGGAGGGATCCACTTGGCGGCTTGGGGGTATTGGCTGGGATGAACGGCCAGCCATTCACCACACCAGTTAAAAACCTAGCCTAAGGTTTGGGGTATCTAATTAAGAGTGATCCTTCAGTTTCAGCTCCTCTGGATTCGTATTCTTGGTTTTGATTTTGGGTTAGTGTTTCAGCAGCCCTTTTTATGTATTAAACAATTTTAGAAGTTCTTTCCTTCAGTTTCCCATTTCCATTTATATTTATTAGGTAAATAATATGTAAATTATAATTATTAAGTAAATAAGTATACCTTAAATTTTCTTTTTTTGTTTATTAACAAAATGCAATATACTGTATATAAATGCAACATATTCATTGATATTCATTTGTGACTTTACTTTCAGGAGCAGGGTGGCATGGTGGCACATTGGTAGTACTGCTGCCTCACAGCAAGGAGACCAGAGTTTGCTTCCCAGGTCTTCCCTGCATGGAGTTTCCATGTTCTTCCCAAGTCTATGTGGGTTTCCTTCGAGTGCTCCAGATTCCTCCCACAGTCCAAAGGCATGCAGGTTAGGTGAATTGGCAATCCTAAATTGGCCCTATTGTGTGGTTGGGATGTGTGTGTGTGTTTTCCCTGCAGTGGACTGTCCAGGGTTTGTTTCTGCTTTGCTCCAGCAGATCCCCACAATTCTGTTTAGGATTAAGAGGGTTAGAGAATGACTGACTGACTTTCAGGATCTTTCTGTATTTATAGTAGGTCACTATTTCACTTTTTAGTTGCAGACTGTCCAGCACTAAGTTTAAATAATCAAAATAATTTTCAAGTTAAGTAAAATTTAGTTAAATATGTAGTATTGTTGTCTCCCAGATGTGCCTAGTTAGTGTAGCACACATCAAATGATTTTCTCCTGGGGCTACTGGTTTCTGACACAATTCAAAGGCATGCTCTTAGGTTGATTGGTAACCCCAAGTGTGAGCACCCAGTGAAAGATATCTTTTACACAGTGTAGCCAGGATTTCAATTAACAAAAGAAATATGCAGAATTTGTATGAATCATGAAGATATCTTTAATAGAATGAGAATTTACAAAATAAGTCACCTTTTGAAAATGTGTGAATATTAATAATTTTTTGCCAGTCTTTATTCTCATGCAAATGGTAAATATGTTTCTCAGTTCTGATTTTGTTCTTATAAATTTTTAAAAACTTAAAGTAACATGGAAATTTCTGACATTAAAACCTTAGTATCTGATAAGACAGTCAAGGGCATCGCATTAAATGCAAGCCCACATATTATACAAGTTTGTTTTAATTTCTTGGTATCTAGGAGATGCTATTTTAGTTTAACAAGAGTTCAATTAATAAAACCTTTATGTTTACAGCTTACTCTTTTAGAGTATTTCAGACTGACTTGTGTCTTCCATAATTTTCTCTTGGACTCTTTCTCTCGCTCTCTCTCTCTCTCTGTCATTCTGTTGTGTGTTCCATTGCTCTTCTTGCCAAGCAGTGTATTGGCATCCTATTCTTTTTAGTGTTCAGTTGCTCTCATTCAGTTCTGTATTGTTTACCAAGGCTATTTAACATTTAATAAGGCATCTCATCTCACTCATCTGCTAGACAGTGTGTGCCACTTATGGAGAAAGACCAAGCAGTCAAATGTGCAGAAAGAAGAACATCTAGATTTTTAATAGAGTATATTGCTTCATTTTCTGTTTTACTGACAGCTGATAGAGCAGTACTTAGAGGGCAAAGATTATTGGTACCTTCAATGAAGCGGTTTACTTAATTTGTGTTGCAATTTAATTGACCTCTCTGATGGATGAAGTAACAAAAAGAGGGGCGCGAAGATGTGAAAAAAAGAAAACAAGAATCAAAAATGTGAAAAATACATCTATTGAAACCAAAACAAATTAACTTAAACTGCACTCTGATATTAGAAAAATAAATATAGAGTTAGATAAATATTGATAAAAGTTAAGTAGGTATAATAAAATATGCATCTATGATATATCATTAATTTAAAAAGAACAAATTGGTATTAGTGGGCTCCTTTTAAACTGTTATGAAAACTCGGGTTGCAAATACTTAAAGGTTGAGAAACGCTGACCTAGAACCAGTGTCTCACACACATGCCTAGGAGGCAACTTCAGGTCTTGTAGACTTGTAATTCCACCCCGAGTCACTGCCTTGTAAAGCCTCTCTTTTCCATCCCTCTGCAGATCCAGAATCAAACATCTCAAGGGCAAGTGACATCACTTCTAATTCCAGGGCTCCTGGACCCGGCCCTTCCACCTTACAGAATTCATAGCCAGCACCACTACTGTGTAGTCATAGACTCATGTCTGAGAGGATGTCCTTCTAATTCATGTGAACTCACTTTATTTGGCAATGAATTATACGGGAAACCCTAACCCTTTATAATCTCGCTCTGTCTTTTGTTACCCCAGAATTTCTGTAGCACAAGAAGCCATATAGTACCTAGTAACCTATTTTGTTGTACTGGTCTTCAGTTTTAATGGGGTGTGGAGTATGACTAAGATAAAGTATCTTTCCAGTGGCCAGTATTACTATTACTATTTCTATCACCTGTTAACTTTATTATATTCTTCTTATAAGCCCATGTACATTGCTGGGTACTCAACCAGTCTCAGTACTGCTTCCACATGACTATGTCTCACAAAAATTAATGAAACAAGCTATTTGCATTAAATAGCATTGTAGCAAAACATGGAACAGTAAGCAGAACCTTAAATGACATTATTCAAAGCATCTTCTTTATAATGTAAGTTTTCACTTTGAGTGATGGCAACTCCTATGTTACCAGCCAGAGGCTGCTCAGAACTAAATGTCCATCTCCATTGACTACTTATTTTTTTTTTCATCTCGCATTTACTGCTACATCTTGGACAACATTCAAGAGGCTAAAAGAAACGAGGCAAATGGCAGTGTCCAGAGTTGAATGGATTATGGTGACATGGAAGTGACTACACTTCTTATTATTACCATCACTGGACATTTTTTAATATTTCTGTGTAACCATATGTTTCTCTATAAATGTATAATATACAATGTATTGCTGATTATAACAAGCTATCAGGACTATGAAAAAATTAGGAAATTGCATGTTACAATGCTTATTATTATTTATTAATTCTGTTATTACAAAATTATTTTTGTTCCTTTATTGCAATGACATTTTCTAGCAAAATAACTTTTATGACACAAGCATGTGTAAAAGAGATCACATCTATTGTGCCTGAATGAGAAAAAAGGCAGGCCAGGACAAGAAAAGCAGGTTTATCCCTAATAGGACAAAAGGCAGGTAGATCAGGAGTTAAAGGGCTTGGCAAAAAAAGTAGTCAGAGTACAAAAGGAAAGGTCAAAACCAGAAGATCAAAACAATCAAAACTAACCCAAACAGAAGAAAAGTTGTATTCAAAAGGAACAAAGCAAAGGTCAGATAAGCCAAAAATCAATGTAGCAAATAAAGAGAGAATAACAAGTTTTGTCTGTTATCCTAATTCAGGATGAAGCTAAAACCTTGCAGGTGTTATGATACTTAATACTAAATTTATTCCTGGGCTTAATACATTTTTTTCTGCAAGACTAGTTATTTTGTTTCTAAAGTTCTGAAAACCTGCTGATCTTAGTTTCACTTTTATTTTAATACTTGTTTTGATTGGAGTATTTTAATTATTTTTACCATTAAATTTTGGATTTACCATGAAGCCATTTTGTCTGGTAATGAGCACCGCCATTTTGTGTATCTGGCGCCTCAATGTGGTTAGTTGTCATTAAGCAGAAATGCCTGCAAGATGGGTCATCAGTGTGACACTCTTTAAGCTGGTGTCAAAGGTCAAAGAATATCCAGGTTTGTGGATACCTGCTTTAGACATTTCATGTGTGCTTAGTGAATAGCCTGTCCGGTATTTTGACTTATTTGTTACAGTATTCACTGCATAATTTTTGTTTTGTTTGGCAAAAAAGGTGTTGATTCTTTATAAGAATTTACTTTCTAAAATAAATAGATGTTTTAGAATACATATGTAAACGTTCTGACAAATATTGAAAACATAGCCTGCTTATTTACAAAATGATATCCATGACATCACACACGCATGTACAATGCGTTTGGCAACATGTCCTAGTAATAGCATTATTAGCAGGCATAAGCAAACAAATGAGCCAACACTGAACTACTAAAAGAACACTTATAAACAACTAAACATAGCATGAAAATTCTCATTCACAGTTTCATATGGAAACACAGTTATAATGTTGAATATAGCACCCTTTTTTCATTTGTTTCTTTTGTGCATCTTGTGAGTTGTACTGTAATGATAAAAAATTATGCACATTTCATCAGTTTGCATGCTTCCTAGTCAAAGTTGCTTTGAACTTTCTAGATTTGAGTTACTTTTACTGAAGGGAACTAAATAGTGCAGCAGGCAGAAATGTCCAGTTACAGTGCTTGGACACTCAGATTGGAGTGCATTATTTCAAACATGCTTATGTCCATTTGATTCGCTCTTATCATGCCAAAAGTTAAAATCTTTATGATCTAATGGCCAATTAGTGGTATTTGAATAAGGTGATATTTTATTTATTTTTAGAATTTTTAATAATGTATTAAGTATCAAAAAGCAAAGCTATTTAAATGAAAACACTACAGACAAATGCATTGAATTTGATAGTACTATAGCTGTTGTATTCAGCGGTTGTATTCACTGAAGAATACTATACAAAAATATATTGAACTAAAAGCCCAATAAATAGCTAGCATCTTCATTATAAATACTGTGATACTGAAACCAAGAAGAGGAACACCTAGGTATGGGATTAGACTATCTAAACAATAAATTAAGAAGTCCCACTAAAAGTGATATAATTAATGAACCAAATTTGCTTTAAGTTATGTTTTCTTTGACACAGCATATCTAATACTTTTTAAATTACTCATGAATGACACTATTTGATGTAAAATGACTACATCTGAAAAGAATAGTTGTTTGACTTGAATATCAGCTGAAAATTAGTAGCCACATCAGAGAACACAGAAACTGCTTTCATCAGGATATAGAATTTATTTTTTAAGATTTCATCCATCCATCCATCATCCAACCCACTATATCCTAACTACAGGGTCATGGGGGTCTGCTGGAGCCAATTCTAGCCAACACAGGGTACAAGGCAGCCCACCGCAGTTTAAAGATTTCAATGTTATGTAAATTGATTAACTTTAGAGAAGGATACACACAAAAAAACTTTTGTTTCAAGGGAAATAATTGCAACAATGAATAAAACAGTATTCTACTTCACTACTGTTATGAATGCTGTATTAAAATTATGCATCATCTTAACAGATATTTTGAAAAACGATTTGAGCCATATCAAAGCGAGTCTTGTTAACATAATGCTGATGTGCTATGGATACATTGGTATGTTGCATGCATGTAAGTATTATATTATAAGTATTATAAGTACCACAAAACAATGGCTACATTCACTGAGGAAATGTAGGTGTTGACAAAAGTAGAAGTAATAAGAATCAAAAAAGTCTGACAGGTTTTAAGCAGATAAAGTAAAATGTCTTAGCCTGATGTTTGGTTCAGAATAACTCATTTTTAAATCACAACATCATTACTATGAACAAGGAGAGAAGGCTAACAAGATTTAACAAATCCAAAAGCAGGAAGTTCGCATGTGCAATATCAGTAATCAACAACACAGACAGAGATAGAATCATTGGCCATGAAAACACATTTAGAGACTACTACAAGTCCTTATATTCTACTCAGTTTAAAGAATGCAAGACACAATCTAATGTGTTTTTTTGATACATTATGGATACCATGGCTAGATATTCTAAGTACAGAGGGATTGGATAAACCCCTGATATTATCAGAATTACTAGACACTATAAACTCACTTCAGAGTGGAAAAGCATTCAGTCCTGATGGCTACTCTGCTGAATTTTATAAAAAAAAAATTCAGTTAAATTAGCTCCCCTCCTATTAACAACATTTATAGAAATGAGAGACAAAGACATTCTACCTCAAACTTTTTGCCAAGCATTAATTACCCTTTTTCCTAAGAAAAATAAGGACTTATTACAATATGCATACTACAGACCAATCTCACTTCTGAATAATGATGTTAAGTACTCTCCAAAGCCCTGTGTAGACGGATTAAGAAAGTGCTCCCTTCAGTAATATCACAAGATCAAACTGGATTTATTAAAGGAAGACATTTTGCTTCCAACCTTCGACACCTATTTGATGTAATATATTCACCCATGAAGTCTAAGTCTCTGGAGATCATATTATCTTTGGATGCAGAAAAAGCATTTGATATGGTCGAATGGGATTACCTGTTCACCACTTTGCATAAATTTGGGTTTAGCGATGAACATATCTGCATGGATCAAACTACTGTATACCAGTCCAGAAGCTTCAGTTTGTATTAACAGCATTATTTTAGACTACTTCAAAATAGAATGTGGTGTCAGGTAAGGATGCCCCTTGTCACCACTGCTATTTGCAATCGCCATTGAACCATTGGTTGTTTACTTTCTAAATGTATCAGAGATAAAGGGGATATTCATAGCAGGACTTGAACAGAAAATATCACTATATTCAGATGATATGGTACTGTGTATATCAAACCCACAAAATTCTGTATCTGTAGCCCAGACAGCACTATCAGAATTTCAAAAGATATCTGGACTCAAAATTAGTTTAAACAAAAGTGTGCTCTTTCCATTGAATTCTCTGGGAAACAACATTACATTGGACACCTTCCTTTTTAACATTGCAGACCAGTTTAAATGCCTAGGGGTCAACATTACAAATAACTATAAAGCTCTTTTTCAAAAAAATGTTACTGTTTGCATGGACTAAGTTAAACAAGACCTGCATAGATGGTCTCCCCTCCATGTTACTTTAGCAGGGAGAATTAACATTGTCAAGATGAATATCCTCCCTAAGTTTCAGTTTCTATTTCAAATCATCCCCATATACATTAAAAATCTTTTTTTAAGAAATTAGATTTAATCATACCCTCATTATTTTGGAATTCGAAAAATCCACTCATTCAAAAGGCGACCCAACAATGACCTTAATCAGAAAGCGGCATGGCACTACCTAATTTTCAATTTTATTACTGGGTGGCAAACATACAAGCTATAAAAACCTGGACATTAACACAATTAGATGAACACACACTAGCATGCAATAAAAATGAAAATTCTGCAGTACTTCTTTATATTCCTTGTATTGTACCCCAGTAAATTATAAGGTGTCATCAATATACTAGCAACCCAATTGTCATTCATTTACTCAAAATATGGAACAAATGTAGGAAGCACTCCAAGTTAGAGAATATTTTATCAGTGGCACCTCTACATGATAAGCACCATTTTCCACCCACATGAACTTATACAGTTTTTAATGTTTGGAAAATGTATGGGATTAAATCATTTAGAGATTTGTATATAAATAATGTCTTTACATCCTTTGAACAATCACACTCCAAATTTAACCCATAAACCACCACATACTTGGGGTTTAATGCACCCCTGGACACCAAATACTTTTTTGCTGTACTTTTTAAGTAAATGTCACAATTCACACAGAAAATGTGAAATTTCAACGGAACACATTTTTTTTCATGCAAAGAGCATCACAATTACTGCAACACTGATCATTTTACACAGTGCCAATAAAGTATAGAAACTATTAAAAAAAAACACTGCAACAATATATGCACAAGGTGCAACTGACGCCATTGATGAATTTAAGTAAATCACCAAGCCAACTGCACTTGAACTGGCTGCATGCAAGCACACAGAGGTAAGCGCTGATGCTTGTAGGCTAGTCTAGTGTAGTGGCTGAATCCCAGGGACAGTGTTGCTGCAGTGCTGGCTGTTCAACGAATATACGGCACTGACTGATCAGCTCCAGCATGCTGGCAAATTGCTCTGTGAAGCGACTATAGCCGGTTGCAGAGTTCAATGAATATACGTCACCAAATATACTTGGATCCGGCGTGCTTCCAAATTGTACTGGAAACTGAGTCTAGCCGGTTGTGGCGTTCAACGAATGTACTTTGCTGAATATACTCAGCTCCTGTGTGCTGGCAAATTGCATTGGGAACCGACTATAGCCAGTTCCGGCGGTTTAAGGATTAATCTAATAAAATCTTTCCATTTTGAAACTTTACTAGATGAAATCTGTCCAATTTACCGCACCTCCCACCTATTTCTATTCCAGAAAAGATATTGATCAGTCTTGGGGACTCAGACAGCATTTCTATAATATATATAACATTTTAAAGGCCCTTCTTTTTAAAGATCCCAGAGTACAGTGGAAAAAGGATGTCTTGCTCTACGTTTCAGAAACGGAGTGTAAGGCAGCCACACGCAAAATTCACTCTAGCTCCATATGTGCAAAACATTCAATTATTCAATTTAAAATCTTTTATCGAGCACATCTGTCTTGTTTAAAATTGTCCAAAATGTTTCCAGGACAAGATCCAACCTGCAAACATTGCAATCGAGCTCCAGCTTCACTGGTCCACATGTTTTGGGCGTGTACCAAATTAAAATCATTCTGGACAAAAATTTTTAAATGCCTATCAGACAGCCTTGGTGTCACAATCACTCCTAACCCATTAATAGTGTTTGCTATACTCCCAGATGGACTTAAACTGGCTGTAATTGCCTTTACTTCACTACTAACATGTGGACTTGCCTTGCTCAACTGGAAGAATCCTAACCCACCTCTGTTAAGTAAGTGGGTAACTATTGTTATATTCCATTTGAAATTGGAAAAAAAATCAAATTCTCACTTAGAAGATCTGTTCGAAACTTTTTTAAAGCCTGGCAGGAACTAATCAATAACATTTTAAAATAACAATTTTTATTAGGGGAAAAGACTCCTTTCTCTCTTTATTACTCTCAACAGTTTTTCTCTGGCTGTTGGCCTTCCTCTCTTTCTCATGGGTGGGGGTTGATTTGAATTTAGTTTTGTTAAGTTTGACTTGATTGTACGTAATGTCATATGCTTTTAATAAATTCAATAAAAGATCAAAAAAAAAGAACAGTGGCTACATTCACTAAGGGAAAGTATGTGCTGATAAAAGTAGAGTAATAAGAATCTAAATTTTAAGTATGACAGGTTTTAAGCAGATAAAGTTAAATGTCTGGGCCTGATGATTGGGTCAGTATCAGCTTGATGCTGTTTGCTGAATGGGAACATTTACATGCTGAGCCAGAGTAGACTCACATGAGACATGCAAATCCAGATTACACTAATTACTGGCGCATTAAGGAAAAGACTTCAACTTTTCATTCATGGTTTCACTGGGAAGGGTTTAGTCCTTATTTGACATATGACTTAGCCTCAAATAGGTCTGATATAATCTTATTTTCTCCCTTATTAGCCACATACATTTTGTAGAATACATAACTAGCCATGTGAAAAAAGAAGGGAAGATAAGCAAAATGTATGGAACTAATAAGTAGCAGCAAAAATTGTAGAAGCTATTATTTAAGTATAATATTTTGCCTTAATATTATTTTCTTCTACTTTTGCTATTTTCTATAAACATCATTATTTATATTATTTTCACACTGGACTTGTCCCTCAAGTCAGGGGTTTTAAATTAGGGCATTTATAAATTTTGGAAGATTTAAAGATAAATTCAAAAGGTTTGAAACCAGATGCCCTTTTTTGGGCCTGTGTAAGCTGAAGTCTACCTGCAGAGTTCTGGGACAGGCTACCTTGGGTCAGGCTTTTTCTGGTGAACTAGAGTGGGCCCTGGCCTGTTTTACAGTTATTTTAGAGACCAACCTTACACCAATTTGCAGTTTTGGGTGCTGCTCATCATAACAGCTTCCTGTGCCAATGAGCTTCATTAAAAATAGGTTAATGTGGTTGTATTACTCAGTCTAAAGAAAATATTTGTCTGTATGATATGTTAAGATATAATTGAAGTAAGTACTTATTTACACATTTATTGACGCATACTTCAGTTGTGAATTTTGATAAATCAATCAAATAAGTATATTGTGTTATTTTATTTAAAAAAGATAATTGATAATGTATCTACTATAAATGGTTTCCTAAATTTTAAATGAAAAAATTCCACTGCATAACTGATTAGGAGAAAAGATTTCATTCATTTTTACATTTTATAGACCTTCTGGTCAAGGACATGACAAGCAAGAGTTTAGAACATCTTTCTACTTAGATTAAAATGATTTAAGATTGCATTGATACTGTAGTATTGTTTAGCTGTAACTGGGTAGGGCTCCTCTGTGAGACCTTATTAGATGAATAAGTAAAGAAGAATACAAACTGAAAAATAAAGCATATCAAATTCATACCTGATGTCACTCATGCAGTTCTCCAACTGAAAGTATCCCAAAGACAATTCCTTCAACGTCGCCTGTTTCTCTGTCTCTCTTGTGCTTTTACTATTTATTGTTCCTGGCCTTTCTTTCTCCTGTCATTTGAGATCTTGGCCCATCTCTCTCAAACTCAATGGCTGACTTGATGCTAAGTCAAACCCTGTCCTAGGATAATTTCCAGGTTCAGGAATATCCTTACTTCTATTGTAGAGGATCTAGTCTATGTCTTCCTCTAGCAGACCTAGTATTGTGATGTGCCAGTCATTCCCTGGTGCTACTCATTGTAGCCTATGAAAATGTACTGCCATCTCTCACCCAGGATGTTTTTTAAACTCTACTGTGTCCTTCATGGTCTTACTGTCACTTTTAATAAAAGGTCAGATATTCCTAAAAACTGCTGGCTGTTTGACCTGTACTGTCCTAGGAGGATAATGCATATATCTGCATAAGCCATACACCCCCTCTCTAGTTCCTGTTACCCCGTCAATATCTCTTGAGGAATATCTGGTTCATTTAAATGGCTAATTATTCCCTGGTGACATGCTTCCTCATGTTATTGCATGTTAACATATTTTATCACTGTTAGTTTTTTCTTCTCTTTCTCTTTGTGGCCTTTTCTGGCCCTATTCCTGCCCCATCTCACTATGTCTGTTGGGTCACAAATAAATATCTATCATATCTGACCAAGAGCAACAGGATTGCAGATCCATAACCTCCCCAGGCATTCTGCAGTATATTTTGGTGTAGACCAGGATCTATAATTATAATGAAATCTGACAAAAGCTTAATAGTAGTAAATCATATTGTTGCTCATCAATTCCCAGATCGTATTCCAATGTATTTTAACATCAGTTTAGTATTCTGTTATGCAGTTTAAATCTCCATTGAGGCCAGTTAACACTTTCTTGAAAAAAAAAATATTCGTTTTAGTTTTGCTGTCCATTGTACTATTATTCAGATCTTGAGAAGCAATAAAAACTTCTCTGAAGTCAAGTACATGCACTAATAAGTATACCAGAACTGCCATCAGTCTTGAGATGCCTTAGTCAATGTGTGGTAGATATCCCTGGAATGTTTTTACAGTAAAATAATTTCCTTATTATCATCAAAGAGCTCTAGGACCAATTTATACTGACATTCCATGTGCCTTTTCAGGTTAACATAAGGGGCAGTGGTTTGAATAATTTCTTTTCTTTCTCTTGATTTGTTTCTCCAATCTGTCATATGATTTTTAATAATTGTTGGTTTTAACAAAACATATGCTTGTATTTCATTAATTTAAATTGTGTCATTTGCATTGTTTTAGTAGAAAACATTTGATGACATGCTATTTCATCCTGCACTTGTGTACTACACGTTATTCCCTTCAAGTGACTTATAGTACATTCACATTGCGGCCATTCATAGCCAACACTATCAACAGTTTTTCCAGGTCAGCAAAGCAGGCCCTTTCTTGATGGACTACAATTGCTCTTCTCAAGCGTAAGATTTTGTCCATCATTTTGAACTTGGAAGTTCAGCTCCTTACAAAGTTAATTCAGTCCACTCAAATGCAAATCTGGCAATTTTCTTGAAATTTCATTTATCACTGACCCTTATTCAGCTGACATTTGCTCTTTTCTTGGACTATTTTCATTCTGAAAAGAAAACAGGTCACGGTATCTTGCTTTGTTTTCACGTGTGGTGATGTTTGCCCCTTGTGGCCTGTGACATTTTGTTTTTCTTTACACAACAGGCAAAGTTCTTCATGATTTGGTGATGGTAATGTAGCAAACCTGGCTGAAAAAAAGTGAACTTATGTTGCGCCCATGAAATATCATTCATGGTGAAGCCTGTCATCTTTAAATAGTGTTTTCCTTATTTCAGGAAATGTTTGTTCCAGAGCACAATTTTTTTTCACTATGAAATTTTAAGCTTTCTCTCATATCAGGCAATTGATGTCACATACTTTGTAAACAAAACCAGTCACTTTAGGCATATCAGAAATATAACAACACATATTTATAAATATGTTTGAATTTCATGCAACATTATGAAATAGAGCTATTTTATTAAGAAAAATATATAAATAAGAGAGAGTGAAAGTACATCTCTAAAGTGGTGTGGATATCCTATCAAATTTAGTGGCCAGCATGTCTACTTTTTCTTGTACTTCCAACTCTCTTCTTCTTTTTTAACTCTTGCCAAAATATCCAGGCCACTTTAACTTACTTTTACAGAGTTGTTGGCATATTCCTTCCAGCTCTGAACTCATGTAGCTCTGATATAGGGTTGTCATTTTAAACTCTAAACAAAGTTTGTTTCTGGACTTCAAGGTTTGGGAAGGTCTTCAAAGCAATACAGCTCTCACCTCGCAGCATCCAATTTTGGTCCATCTTGTATGGATACCATACATCCTGTTCTAATGAAAGCCAAACATCCAAGACTGATTCTTGAAAAGATAGGTAGTCCATCACATCCCAATAGTTTTTTTTTTACTTGACACTGTTGTCATTTAACAGTTTGGGAGGCATGGTGGGCTCTGTAGCATACTATTCACGGAATATTATCCTCTTCATTCAAAGTTTTTGGGCCTAGAACATAACTTGGACTGACATCTCATGGAAGTAGCTGGTTCAGGTCAGTTACTGGAGTCCTTGCTTCTGTGGTCTGACCATTTCATTCACCCTATTCTTGGGTTTACACTTTCCAGGGATGGATGCCCAGCCATTGACATCTGAAAAGACCCAATATCAACTTATAAATGTATATATTGTCACATCTGAGTGAAAAACCTTTCTCTATCAGGATCAGACCATGTGGATTTGCAGGGGATGGAATTTAAGGAAGCATAACAGAGCAACTGTCCTCTATTTCTATCTGCAACCAACTTCAACAAAAAATACAGCAGGCCTTGACTTACAGAAAAAAAGCAGATACAAACAAGCGCATGCAACCGAAAAGTGTTTATTTTCAACTAAATTTCAGTTAATTTTCTACCACTGACTTTCATTTTTACCTTACAAACACAGATGAATAGGCAGCAGCCCTCATTAAAGCTGAAGAATAGTACATATAATACAGAAAGTATTTTGTTCACCATTTTTGTTCATTTTCACACTAATTTGTACTTTTGTGTGTACTCGTGTCTCAATGTAACCGGCAGCAATTACAGACATGCAAATAAGTTCAGTAACAGGTAAGCAGAGTGGTAGAATCTGTTGCTCAACTCCAGGTTGTTACAAGTACACATCTTAACGGTGCTGTCTCAGGAAGTATGGTTGCTGGGAGGTGAGACAGCAGAGACAGCACATGTGTCAAACTTTTCAGCTAGTGGTAGATTTGAGCCTCTTTCCTAAGGTTGACATGCTGTCTATACATGTGGTTCAAAGTTTTACTTTAAATTATGTGTGTTTTGTAAATTAAAGTACAGTAATATTGGTTCAGTCTAATTTGATTAATATGTCTGAAACATTTATATGTAAAATAAGTAATAAACCATTATGCATTTTTGACACTTTTCCAGTAATAGACATTTTTCAATGTAACAAATGGAATATGCTTGTAACCCAAGTCATGCCAGCATATCTGCAGTGTTTTCACTTTCACAGTATGCTTTTTCTGTAAGAAACAAACTTTCAAATCATTTGAATTTAAAATCAAATAAAATTTTATTTGTCACATACTGTACAGTTATACAATATGTAGTGAAATGGTTAGTTACTAAACTCTGAGAGCTTGCATTTAGTAGAATATAGATGGACAATAACAATAAACAATAATACATGACTTTATAAATATCAATAAAAATTTAAATGACACTGGGGTGAAAGTGGTGTGGACTATGGCCGGCAACTTATCCCGGCCAGTACCCCCAAGCCACCAGATGGAGCCCTCCTTGCAATGTGGAGATTCCCCGAATTCCAATAGGGCATCATGGACTTTGGAGTTTTAACTCACAGCCCTGCTGGATACCGTGGGGGCCACCAGAGGAGGCCACAGGGAGGCTCAAGAACTTATATTTTCCATATAGCCCGGAAGTACGTCCCAGTCATGGGGACAGAAGAAACGACGCACTTCCGGGTTGAAGAAAAGGAGTTTTACCCGACCCAGAAGTGTTAATATAGTCACATGGACTGGAGGTAAACAAACACTTTCGGGTCAAGAAGTATAAAAGGACTGTGAGAGATCCCACCAGCGAGTTGGGAGGAAGGATGACTGAGTGATGCCCTGGTCAAATCTGGGAGGAGATCCCCCAGGACACCATCTGTTGTCTCATTAGGGGCATGCCCCAGTTGTCAGGCATGTATACAAGCCATAAAAACTACTGAGTACGATTTTGAGTGGCTGCAATGAAATTTTGGCAAAATGAACTAGACTGCTGCATCATTTTTTCTTTTTGATTTTTGGGGTGTCTTTGAATTCAGCCCTCTGTAACTTGATCATTTTTGTTTCCATCAAACGAAGTGGCATCCTTTCGTTCCTAACACATTACCCAGTCCATATCAGTATAGATATCCAGCATGATGTGTTTTCAAAGTGTTCCTTAATTTTTTTGAGCAGTTTAGATATATATAAAGAGAGAGAGAGACAGAGATAAGAGCTACTGATTAATTAACATTTTCAATTAACATGTTAAAATTTTTTGTGAAGAGGAATGCACTATATCATATAAGAAACAATTCTTTCCAAATTAGGTGATATCAAGTTTAATCCAGAAAGCATAATTCATTTGCATATACTGTACAGTGGTACAGTGGTTAGTGCTGCTGCCTCTCAAATCCAGGATATTGGGACCCCAGCCTTATGACTGTCCCAAGGGGTTTCTGCATTTTCATTGTGTTTGTTAGAATTTTTGTTCGATATCCTAAAGACATAAGCAAGCTGCCTTATTGACCATGATATCTTTTGATCTTTTACCAGACTTCTTCCTGCTGTGTCGCATGTACTTCAGTGCCCTGGGGAGGCATTCCACCTAGGTTGCCTTTCTAGCTCTTCTTTCAGCACACTCCGCTTCTTGTCCCTTCCAAGTGCAAATGCAGAGCTTAATGCCACTTGGCAGTATTGACTCACATTTATTGAGAACCAAACACAACATTTTCCATTAAGCTTGTTTTAGCTAACAAGCACAATAGGAGATGGTTGTTGATTTCGGGTTATTTTGCCATCTTAGTGCATGGATGGTTCCTAGCCTATGGGTTTGCCATAAACATTTATTTATAAGAGGGTACATAAAAAAGCTAGGCCATTAACCCAACCGTTAAAGCTTGACCAAAGTTAGGTATGCAAAAAGGACAATGATTTTAGGTAAACCAGCTAAACAAGTGAAAAAGAGAAGAACAGAGGTTTTGGAACTGACATGTCAAAGTCCATATGTTAATGCCTATGAGATAAGTTATGCAACAGTGAATGCCCTTAAACATCAATGAAGTGACATAGTGCTGAAAGTATGGCTGGGCCAAAATGCAATCAATACAGTGAAAGACACTGAAAAAATCTTACAGAAACTGATTATTGTTTCTACTAGAGGAGGTTCTATGAGATACTAAATTTGGGGTGTTCTGCCTTTCTCACATATGTAGGGTTATTGCTGGCTGAAAGAATAACAATAAAATAAATTCTATAATGTGTTATTTGTTACCTCGTATTAGATTTGTCTAGTTTTAGGGCAAGTTGACTGAGATTAATTAAAATAGAGACGCAGACCCCCGTGACCCTGTACTTAGGATATAGTGGGTTGGATAATGGATGGATGGATGAAATAAGTGAATATATTTAGAGTATTTCAAGTTACACAAGTGAGTGAGCCACCCATCTTAATACAGTTAGGTCCATAAATATTTGGACAGAGACAACATTTTTTTAATTTTGGTTCTGTACATTACCACAATGAATTTTAAATGAAACAACTCAGATGCAGTTGAAGTGCAGACTTTCAGCTTTAATTCAGTGGGGTGAACAAAACGATTGCATAAAAATGTGAGGGAACTAAAGCATTTTTTTAACACAAGCCCTTCATTTCAGGGGCTCAAAAATAATTGGACAAATTAAATAACTGGAAATAAAATGTTCATTTCTAATACTTGGTTGAAAACCTTTTGCTGACAGCCTGAAGTCTTGAACTCATGGACATTACCAGATGCTGAGTTTCCTCCTTTTTAATTCTCTGCTAGGCCTTTACTGCAGCAGCTTTCAGTTGCTGTTTGTTTGTGGGCCTTTCTGTCCGAAGTTTAGTCTTCAACAAGTGAAATGCCTGTTCAATTGGGTTAAGATCAGATGACTGATTTGACCATTCAAGAATTTTCCACTTCTTTGCTTTAATAAACTCCTGGGTTGCTTTGGTTGTATGTTTTGGGTCATTGTCCATCTGTATCATGAAATCAGTTTGACTGCATTTAGCTGTATTTGAGCAGACAGTATGTCTCTGAACACCTCAGAATTCATTCGGCTGCTTCTGTCCTGTGTCACATCATCAATAAAAACTAGTGTTCCAGTGCCACTGGCAGTCATGCACGCCCAAGCCATCACACTGCCTCCACCGTGTTTTACAGATGATGTGGTATGCTTTGGATAATGAGCTGTTCCACGCCTTCTCCATACCTTTTTCTTGCCATCATTCTGGTAGAGGTTTGATCTTGGTTTCATCTGTCCAAAGAATGTCTTTCCAGAACTGTGCTGGCTTTTTTATATGTCCTTTAGCAAAGTCCAATCTAGCCTTTCTATTCTTGAGGCTTATGAGTGGTTTGCACCTTGCAGTGCACCCTCTGTATTTACTTTCATGCAGTCTTCTCTTTATGGTAGACTTGGATATCGATACATCTACCCCCTGGAGAGTGTCGTTCACTTGGTTGGCTGTTGTGAAGGGGTTTCTCTTCACCATGGAAATGATTCTGCGATCATCCACCACTGTTGTCTTCTGTGGACGTCCAGGTCTTTTTGCGTTGCTGAGTTCACTAGTGCTTGTAGATTTTGCCACTCGTAATATTGTAGCAATTTCTCAGATGGGTTTTTTCTGTTTTCGCAGGTTAAGGATAGCTTCTTTCACCTGCATGGAGAGCTCCTTTGACCGCATGTTGTCTGTTCACAGCAAAATTTTCCACATGCAAGCACCACACCTCAAATCAACTCCAGGGGCTTCATGTATAAACGGTGCGTATGCACAGAAGTGTTGCATAAGAACTTTTCCACATTCAAATCACGATGTATAAAACCTACACTTGGCGTAAAGCCACGCACTTTTCCACGGTACCTCATACCTTGTCATACGCAAGTTCTCTGCTGGGTTTTGCAGACTGGCGGCACCCAGCGTCAAAGCAGTGCTACTGTTCCTGTGTGGTTACACCTTATTTTCCTGACGCAGCTTTATAAATACACTGAAACTAACCGCATATTGTTTATTAGTGTAATGCATCTGATTGTAATTAACTTGTAACAATATAATGGTCCAGGGAATAGCCATAGTATTCCAAATACCATAACTGCTTTAGCGTTGTTACTCTCAATGCACCTTCTTCTTCTTCTTCTTTCAGCTGCTCCTCTTAGGAGTTGCCACAGCGGATCATCTTTTTCCATATTACTCTCACTGCACCACTCGGAGCATTTATATCACTGTATCTGAGTGTGAATAACAGCAGCAACTGATCGGAAAGAGAATTATCGGTATACATCTTCAAGCACATGCTACCTCAGCCACGGCAAAACGTTTCAAAGCCTTTCCTGTACGGACCTCACGGTTCAGAAACAGTTTCATCCCAAGAACTTTAAATGCACTTAATCAATTGCTCCTTGTAGAACTGTTTGTACTTATAAGTACAATCACCCCACTGTAAACTTGCACTACAGTTATAATATTGCACAACCTGAGTCACTTTACAAAGCGTGTATTTACATATGATGACGATATTTTTAAATACAGCAAAATATGTTTATTATATTATACAGATAAAACTTTAACTTCATTTAAATAATCTATATTCTTCACTGGGACTGGCGTGAAAGATAGAATAATAAAATATGTACTACGAAGATATTTCAATGTTCCTTAAACGTTTTGAAGAATCGGCGCTACAGATGGCTTAACGTCTATTACAGAGCTGATTGTGCGGCGATCGGTTACTTGGAGAAAGAAAAGCAAGGACTGCAGGGGCGGCTATGACAATATATATTTAATATAAAACAGAAAGAGAAAATAACAACACAGCTAAAAATGCAGCGACAAATTTCAGCAAAAGTTAAATGCTTGTGTCATGAGCACGAGGCGGCTATGCAGTGTCCGCAACGGACGTGGCCATCCGCCGTGCATAAGATACCATATTAACATTGGCAGGCGAAGGAGCCACCGATTCTTCCTCTGCCCAGGGCCGCCACAAGCCTAGAGCCGTCCCTGAGTACTGCTGCAATAAATGATTTCATCGAAGGTTGCACATAATCACTGCGCCGTGAAACCCATGTTTAATAATGTGCTTTAACTCCTATCATCATGAAAATGATATCACGTATTTTAGTTATTCAGAGCTGTAATATCACAAATGTAATGGATTCTGTGTCCTGTCGGAGGAAGAGAGCCGGTTTAAGAAGCAAGTAGTGATCCACACACATAGAGCACATAGAAGATCACATACAAAACAAAGCATTTAACGTGCTACTTTAATTACAATGTGATTTGAGAAACTGGTTAATTAAACAATTTTAAGATGAAGTTTATAATGTTCTACTTTAATGACAAAATAAACTACATGATTTAACTGGAAATTTCGAGATTGAAGTTGACATTTCGTACTTTTTCCTCACTGTGTGCCTTTTTTTCCTCGCTACCCTAATAAGCTTTCATATGACACTCAGACAGTGGGCTACAACTCGCCTTTTCACGGTGACTTTGATATGTGACTTCTTTTTTATTTCCGGCACTGTGCCATTTTGTAAACGTGAGCTTTCAAGTTTCTCCAACACGCTATGTCACTCGATCAACTTCCTTTTGTTGATTATACCACGGTTTAATTAAACAAATAGTATGTTTTTCCTTTGCCTCCACTTGGTATTCGCTGAAATTCTTATTTTTTCTCCCGTGCTTTTCCCATGGTCTTTTCACAGAAGACTGAGCTTAAGGGCGATTTATATTGATTTGCATATTCAAAGAGGCGTAATTCTGGGAGGAGTTGGGGCGTTACATAAAGCGCGTGCACGAGCGTTACTTTTCACACTGACTGGGATTTATGTAGCGGAAGAACGTGGAAGTTGGAGTATGCACAGATTCCTGCATCTGGATTTTTCTGTGCATAAGCACATTTTGGCTTTTGTGCTTACGCCATGTTATAGTGCAAATTCTACTTCTATACATGAGGCCCCAGGCCTTTTATCTGGTTAATTGATAATGACATAACGATGGACTTGCCCACACCTACCCATGAAATAACCTTTGAATCAATTGTCCATTAACTTTTGAGCCCCTGAAATAAAGGGATTGTGTTAAAAAATGCTTTAGTTGCCTTAAATTTTTATGCAATCTTTTTGTTCAACCCACTGAATTGAAGGTGAAAGTCTGCACTTCAACTGCATCTGAGTTGTTTCATTTAAAATTCATTGTGGCAATGTACAGAACCAAATTTGGAAAAAAGTTGTCTCTGTCCAAATACAGTATTTTTGGACCTAACTGTATGTATGATGCCAGACTCGAGGCTGGAGCAGGTTTTTATTGTTTTATTACTGTTTATTTGATACTATGTTCTTCCTTTGTTCATCACTTTAACATGAAGTTCTCTAATCAAGTCTCCATTTATTTTTATTTTGGTCTTATATTTAGAAAGATCAACATGTACAAAAGGTGATACAAAATTGAAAACCAGTAAATAGCTTGATGTGAGTACATGTCTATGTAAACTAGGGCTTAATGTGCATAAAAATAACCTCATAGTTCTTCAAAAAAGAAAAAACAAAAAACAAGTATAAATGATACATATAAAAAGACATAAAATGATAATATGCCTCAAGTCAAACATTTTCAAATAAACATCAAAACTTACAGTATATTGCTAACAATATCTGAACAGTTAATAATTCTACTTGTCTTTCAGACTCCTTTTAATAGGGAAAATGACAGAATAATAGGAAACAAAGAGAAGTCACATGATCAGACTCACCATGTGACATTGTCAGACCCCAACAATGAATTCATTGTTTTTTCTTATAATTGTTTTATCTTTTGTTTATGTTAAAATTGTTAATTAAGTTAATTATTTGAATTATTCTGTGTTCTTTATTAACTTTATGTATTATTTAATTTCTATATGTCTATGCTTGTTGTGTTATATTTCTTGAATTTTGTGAGTGGTGCCAGAAGAGGCATAGTAACCTGTTCATCTCCATCAAAGAACTGCTCTAAACCCTATAAAGGCTAAGAAACCAAACATGGTGTTGGTGAGCCGTTGTGTTTATTTTTGTGATTTAGGGGATTCCTGGAATTTTGCTCAATTCTTTACAATTATTTTTTTTTATTTGTTTGACGGACTTTATTTTGTTTTGGGACTTGTTTGCTACTGGTTTGCCTTTTATGCTCCTGTTATACCTTTTATGCTCATCCAAACTTTCCTGCGTTCAGAACATTTCTTGTAAAATAAATATTTTTATATATAAAGATTCTTTGTTACTCCTATGTTACACAAGTCAATGTTTGTCAGACTCTGCCTTTTGCAGGATTTTTTACTACAGATTTTGGAACTTTATTCTAAGGTACTCTCAAGTTCATTACAGCAAGGGTCTAAACCAGAAAGTTAAAAGATTGATCATGAAGGTATAGTTGGTAAGCTAAAAAATCAGGGGGTGTAAAACAAAACAATAAGTCCTGGTTACCTAAAAATAATTCCCTTAAATAACTATACAAACATGAAGTTTTTTATTTGAGAAAACTTAGCTGAAGTAGTTATCATACCACCTTCTTAAATGGTGTGTGGTGGTGACTTTATGCATCGAACATCTAGCAGCCATATGTTAACAAATAAAAGTCATTGGTAACTGCTAAGTAATTGCAGTCGTGAGTGATATTCAAATATGCTGTGACCACATGCAAAACTGCAGTACAGAAAATCAAGCCATGGTGATGCTACAAAAGTAACAGCAATTTATTCAAAATGCACTGAAGAAAGAATTAAGTACAAAACACAGATATACTGCTGACAGGCACAAAAAAAAAACTTTGAACAATGTGAATTAGGTGTATTTGCTGTTTCCTTTCCTGTTAATTTTATTTAAAATATTCTTATTTTAATCGGAACTTTGACACTTCCTCAATCATACTTTTTCAACTAAGATTCTGAACAACTCTATTAGGACAAAATCAACTATTATTCTATAAAAATTATTAGTGTTTGAAAGGTAGAAAGTAAGAATGAAGATTAAATATTATAGAAATGTATATTAGCCTCTCTGCGGTGGGCTGGCGCACTGCCTGGGGTTTGTTTCCTGCCTTGCGCCCTGTGTTGGCTGGGATTGGTGAGTTGATATAACGGGTTGGGTAATGGATGGATATTAGCCTATATTATTAATACCCTTCTCAATCAACCTTTGAATATTTTAAATTCTATAACCTGTAACTCTCATTAGTTTATAAGACCTATAATGGTTAGTGCTGGTGAATTTTTTTAGAGATATTATTGAGGTACATCATCTGTAAAAAGACAGGGACATTATTTTGCTACAATGTTTATACTAGAAACCTAATTTTTTTTTAATGCTGTTAAATTACCTACTGTGTTTATAAGCATTACTTAGAAACATTTGGAAATTTCCTCAACTTTATTTGTATGGTGCCTCCTTACTCACTGGTACTAGAAACACTCACATATGACATACCGTTCGACTTGTCTTAATGTCTAGCCATGTACAATGTCAAGCTTTTTGGAGTCCAATTTTTTATAGGCCATTTTGGGGCCATATTTCATGCAGGGTATTACACCCATATGATAAAGAATAAACCAATAGGTGGTTTCAACAAAAAAGTCAAAGTTACTCGTTTGATAAAAATTTGAATAAAGGTGAATTGGTGATATACTGTAGGCATGTGGAATGTCCTTTTATGCTATTTCAAGGTTGCTGATCATGAATATGGTAATATTTTTGATACTGGATTCTTTACAGGTGGTCTATGCCACCCAAAATGGTTAAAAATTAAACAATTGAAAAATAAGAATGTGGTGTATTATTTTCGACTATTTCACAATTATTGATTACTAATATGTTGTCATTTTGGAGTTTTAATCCTTTACTAGGAATATGTACTCTGTGGACCTCTACCAGAGAGTGAAAAATGAGAAATTTAAATTGAAGTACATATTTCCATATTTCACTACATTTCTTATGAACACCCCCGAATTAAAGTGGCTTATGCTAATGTAGAATTTTTTGGTTTTATTTTCTTAAGACCACCCCATTGCTAACATTGTTTTGGGACAGTTTGTCTTTGTTAGTTTTTTTTTTTTGGGGGGTGGGGGGTGTTTGCCATACAGTTATAATGGTATGGTAAAGTAAAGCTAAATTCTAAAGAAAACCTGACTCTAATTTATCTGTGGTGGATAAGCAAACCATATTGAACATATTGAACAAGTTGGATGGTTGGGAAACAAAGTCAGAGAGGCGAGATTGTGTATATTGGGATAAGGATGCTAAGGATAGAGCTGCCAGGTAAGAGGAAAAGAGGAAGGCCTAAGCGAAGGTTTATGGATGTGGTGAGAGAGGACAGGCAGGTGATGGGTGTAACAGAGCAAGATGCAGAGGACAGAAAGATATGGAAGAAGATGATCCGCTGTGGTGACACCTAACGGGAGCAGCCGAAGAAGAAGACGATTGAACTTACAATGAAAAAAAAGTCCAAACAATTAAAACATTAAGAAAAGCATACTATTTCCCTCAGTTCCCCCAGTTTTAAAAGGTATAGCTTATCTAAACACAGTTTAGCAAGAGAGCAGAGGCAATCCTGCAGTACACAATGGGAAGGAAACCCATTTCATGAACGTGATGAGATTCATTTGATAAAGATGTGGATATTCAACAGTAAGACCTGTGTCTCAGACTTGATTGTGTTTCATGGAATGCCTGAGCATTTTCTCATCCTCTGTGGTTATAGATAATGTGTTCTTAAAGATTTTTCCTAAACTAATGATTAGTCCTTTGTGTGTTAAGGCACAGGCCATAGAATGAGACATCAAATCCTTTTAATTAGATAGATAACATCATTTCACCAATTTTGCATGTTTTGGTGTGTCTATGATGGACTGGTGCCCTTTTTAAGGTTTGTTCCTACCTTGCGCCAGATACTTGCTGGGATATGCTTTAGCTTCCCCAAGAACCTGCTCTGGATAAGTGGGTTTGGAAGATGGACACATGGTTGGACACAGGAGTGTTTTTCACTTTAGACAGTTTGTTTTTGACAACATAAATTGTCTAGATATATGATTTTATTAGTTGTAGTGAAATTTCCTTGTTCCCTCATCCTGTGTTACACAGTGTAAAAAATGTTTCCCGACATGATATAAGATCAGTTTAATAGTACAGTCAACTACAAAGCCACTCCTGACTCAGACAACCAAAGGAAACTGTAACAGTCCCAATGGCTTTCCAGCTGGCTGACATCCACTTGCACTCTTCATTTCTTTTACTTTCAAGTGACAGCAACCTGAAGTCTGCCCCATGTCATCCTTCTTTTTCCTTCAGGATCACCATTCTTCAGAGATGGTAGTGACATTTTCCAGATGCCCATGTCCTTGCAGATGATCATACCTTTTCCTGACAATTCTGCTTTAATGTCTCTTTTAAAAACAGTCAAGTTATACATCTTTTTAGATGTTAGCTCTTAAGCATTAAACAATTATTAGAAACTTTGTATAATTGAAGAAGAAAACATCAAATATGTGAGTCACATCACAAAACCAAAAATAAATTTAACATTTCTCTAGAATTATGTATTGATACATTTTGTACTGTTTTTTTATTTGTAGTATGTTTTTCTTGTGAGCTTGTGGCGAACCTATTTGAATTTGTGCATCCCATTATAACAATTACAGTGCAGCGTAAACAGAATTAATGACTCTCTATATATTTATAAACTGTGCAGTGCATTGCAGATTCTGGCCTCATCCCTGGGGTTGTCTTTAAATTCAGTGACACAGAAAGTAAACTGTGCAGAACATTGCAGATATGTGCAGTTTGTCAGCTACTGTTCTTACATTTTATAACTTGACTGCTTGTGTGATATTGGCCTGCTTAGTATGTATCTATCTTGTTGTTGGTATTTCCATAGCAGTTGAGTGTTGTACCGTGTTAGCCATAGATTGATACAGGAGAAAGTAGGCCAATAAAAGATGTCATTTCACCTTATGTTCTGCTGTTGGTATTGCAAGATGAATTCTATATATTGATGATGCTTAAAGCTAACCACCTTGAACAAATTTTCCTATTTCCTTTTAAGTATTGTGAACCTATCAGAAGTGTTTTTTGCTTGCTTCCATTACAAGTGATAAGTTACGATGCACCACACTGATACCAGGCAATTAATTTTCCGGATCTCATAATTATAGCTTTCCTACCCTGATATTATCCTGGCCCACCCAATTGGCAGATTCTGGCCTCATCCCTGTGTTTGCCTTCAAATTCAGTGGCACAGAGACGTTTAGAACAAATGCAATAAAAGTATCAACTGTATTCACAGAAACCCCAGGGCATTGTACATGGATACAGCTGGTGTTGTGAACATAAAGCAAAAATAGACCCATAGTGTAATAAATATTACTCAATATTTACATTTGTCTATATAATATTTATGTTTTAACTTAGTATGATTTTTAACACATTTCCAAAGTAAGCTATAACAAAAACATAAGTAATTTTAGTAGGTCTATCATTTTTACAAGTTATTTTTCATTTTTATGTACTCGGTGACTTCAGGTCAAAGAGGAACTTTAACGTTACCAATTGAACTTTAATCTCAATGAAATTCCATAGGGTTCACTCACCCTGTGCTTACATTTACCTACACCCTAGAGAGAACAAAAGCAAGGCAGAAATGTATGCTGTAAGTGAACTTTGAGTGATGTTTGAAAAAATACATTAGACAGATTTTTTTTCTATTATAGATATCATTTTTTAGGAATGCACATTTTACTCTGCATATCATTGAAAATAAAAATCCCAGAATCCCGAACATGTTGTAAGTTAGTTTCTAATCAAATAAAGACTTCACCAAAATGTGTTCCTGGATTCTCTGATTGGCAATAGTTTACTTAACTGGTAGCAGCCAATTTAAATTGTGTGAGAAAATACTTTTTAGTTTGACAAACTGAACATTATGTTGAGCTTTTTCAGGATTTTCACAAGACTTTTGCTTCCGAAAAGCTTGCTGTAACAAATGCTTTTGAGTCTGCCCTGGGCAATTTTTAACTGAGCCTGCAAGTCTGTTCAGTTTACCATTTGTGGTTTGTCTGTCAAGGCATGAAAACCTTACTTTTACTACTTAAGATTTTGTTGGGAAAAAGCTTTAATACATACTTTGGCACTGTTATTCAAATCAAAATACAAGTCTTGTGAAATAGTGCAGTTCTCACTTAATGAAAGTCATCTTTTGCCACCCATCTTACTATGAAACAAGGCTGGCTCCTTACTCAAAACCTCTCACACTTGTACATGGATTTATTAAACAAAACCATAATGACTAAAATAAAAAATAGGCTCTTCTGTCAAAAGTAAAATTGGTGGACCACAACAACTTAATACACAAATATATCATATGGCAGATCATTAAAGCTACTTTTCCAAAATGGAAATGGTTCCTTTCCTCTTCTTTTTCACTGTTTCTTGTATTTTTTATTATAGGTTTTCTCTCCATGGGAGTTCATCAATGCAGACTCCAGCTGAATGAATAGCCATCCTCTTTTATGATGTGGTATTGCATGGTACAGGAAGAGGGACTTAACAATCCAAACAGATGTCCTTTTGGGAGGTTGCCTGTTTTCTGCACTGGCAAGAAAATAAAATTTTGATTCAAATTTTAAAATTAATTTACAGTTTTTTTGCATTATTTTCTTTAGAAGCATTTTTTCATTCCTTGCATCCCCCCTCACTTTTCCAGATAGAAAACACGTCAGGCAATATTGATGACATTTCTTATTATTTTTGGCCAGTTAAATAGCAGTGTAACAGCATCTAAACAGCACTGAAGCATTTTTCGTAAGAAATAATTCTATTTCTGTATTAGGTAGAAAAAAATATTCTACAGACATTGCTCCTGCACTCTGATATTGGTAAATTACTGATGAAGTGTTGTGAAAAGGTAACATTTACTTTTTCTAGGTGAAATTAAGGTGTAGTTTTTTTTAAACATGCAGTTCAACAGCATATACTGTAGTCATATTCCAGTTAGACTGGGACTGTACAGTGTGGGATCTAACTTTAACATCTTTAGAATAAACACAAACATTTTCAACTATGGGTGGCATGGTGGCACAGGGGTAGCACTGCTGCCTCGCAGTAAGGAGACCTGGATTCACTTCCCAGGTCCACCTTGTGTGGAGTTTGCATGTTTTCCCCGTGTCTGCGTGGGTTTCCTCTGAGTGCTCCAGTTTCCTCCCACAGTCCAAAGACATGCAGGTTAGATGCATTGGTGATTCTAAATTGTCCTTAGTGTGTGCTTGGTGTGTGGGTGTGTGTGTGTACCCTGCGGTGGGTTTGTTCCTGCCTTGCACCCTGTGCTGGCTGTGATTGGCTCCAGCAGACCCCCATGACCCTATGTTAGTATATAGCGGGTTGGACAATGACTGACTGACTGATTTTCAACTATTTAAGCCAAAAGAAACTTAAGCAGTAACTTGATACTGCCCAGATAAAAAATTAGGTTCTCTTTACAATGTTAGCAAGAGGGTCCCCAGTTTTGACTGAGATGTCCTGGCAAGCAAAGAAGGTGGCAGCTGCACCAGCGCATGAATAGAAGGCCTGTGTGAAAGTGCGGCTTGATGAAGCTATGGAGAATGAATTTCAGGTGGTTTAAAAATGTTCACTGTTGGAAAGAATGAAAATGTTGATAATATCTGACCAGAAATTCAAAAAGCACTGAATGTTGTTTAAGTGTTTTGTTTTAATATGCCTCTAGCATTAGATGGAAGGCAGAGACAGTGTCTCAATGGTTGTCCCCATTTTAAAAAGAGGTGTTTCATTTCCTGAAGGATTATATTAACAGGGCCTTTCCTGGAAAGCCAGTATTGGAATACTATAGAAATTCAGATGCAGTCAAGATAACATGTGTAGTTAGTGGACCAGTTCACTGTCCTTGCATTGATATTTATATGGACATGTGAGTTTGCCAACTGTATGTAAATGTTCTTGATTGACTTAATGGTGGCTTATGATTTTGTTTCTCATGGCATTTTGTGAATGGTGTTACAAGCATGTGAGTATGTGTCTTTCAGTCTCTTTATTTGAAGAACAAGACATAATCTCAAATCTGTTTAAAGAAGTTAATAGATTCTGCCAAGGGTCTTATCTCCTGCTTGTGATTTTCATGGGGAGGGTATTAAGTCACAGCTGATTCTTGCAGAATATCCAGTCTGGGAATGTGCTGTTGCATTTCAGCTGTCGATGCTCTCTGATTAAACTCATCTGATTACAGTGAGTATGAAAATGGGCATTCCCATGCTAATTTGCCACAACTAAAGGAATTCAAATGCATAATACCTTGTTTGCTACATTTCACTCAAGTTTATTCAGTTTTCCTAGGCTTGAGAAAATTTCCCCTGAGAACACTGTATTTTGTTGTTGTGATTTTTGAGTTATGGTTATGAGGAATTTGACTTTACTTTTGTTTTCCAACTTGATTTTGATTTGAGATTTAATGCTTTATTTTTTCATATGCTTTTCATTTTTTGTACGAGGAGGAGTCAAGCTAAAGTTAGAAAATGGGTTTTATTAGAAAATGAAATGAACCTTAACAAAACTAATAATGACATTTCTCAGTGTAGTCTCCATCCTTGTCAATGCACTTGCGCCACCTGCTTGGAAGTGCCTGGATTCCAGCAAAACAAAAGGTTTTGTCTTGTCCTTGCAACTACAGTACTTGTGCACCTCTTTCTTCATGTCATCATCTGAATCGACAAAAAGGTCCTATAGGACTCCTTCTTCAACTTGACGGCATCCCTCACTGCCGGTGTCCACCAACGGGTTCGGGGATTACCGCCACGACAGGCACCGACCACCTTGCGGCCACAGTTTCGGTCAGCCGCCTCAACAATAGAGGCACGGAACATGGCCCATTCGGACTCAATGTACGCCACCTCCCGTGGTTGAAGTTCTGCCAGAGGTGGGAGTTGGTGCTACTTCTGACAGGGGACTCTGCCAGACGTTCCCAGCAGACCCTCACAACACGTTTGGGCCTACCAGGTCTGACCGGCATCTTCCCCCACCATCGAAGCCAACTCACCACCAGGTGGTGATCATTTGACATCTCTGCCCCCCTCTTCACCCGAGTGTCCAAGACATATGGCTGCAAGTCCGACGTCACGACCACAAAGTCGATCATCGACCTGAGGCCTAGGGTGTCCTGGTGCCAAGTGCACATATGAACACCCTTATGCTTGAACATGGTGTTCGTTATGGACAATCCGTGACGAGCACAGAAGTCCAATAACAAACACCGCTCGGGTTCAGATCGGGGGGGCCATTCCTCCCAATCACGCCCTTCCAGGTCTCACTGTCATTGCCCACGTGAGCATTGAAGTCTCCCAGCAAAACGAGGGAATCCCCAGAAGGTATGCCCTCTAGCACCCCCTGCAGAGACTCCAAAAAGGGTGGATACTCCAAACTGCTGTTCAGCGCATACGCACAAACAACAGTCAGGACCCTTCCCCCTACCCGAAGGCAGAGGGAGACCACCCTCTCGTCCACCGGGGTAAACCCCAATGCACAGGCTCCAAGTCGGGGGGGCAATAAGTATGCTCACACCTGCTCGGCGCCTCTCACCGGGGGCAACTCCAGAGTGGTAGAGAGTCCAGCCCCTCTCAAGGAGATTGGTTCCAGAGTCCAAGCTGTGCGTCTAGGTGAGTCCAACTATATCTAGCTGGAACCTCTCGACCTTGCGCACTAGCTCAGGCTCCTTCCCTTTCAGAAAGGTGACATTCCACGTTCCAAGAGCCAGTTTCTGTAGCCAAGGATCAGACCGCCAAGGTCCCCGCCTTCGGCCACCACCCAACTCACACTGCACCCAACCTCCTTGGCCCCTCCCATAGGTGGTGAGCCCATGGGAAGGAGGACCCACGTTACCTCTTCGGGCTGTGCCCGGCCGAGCCCATGGGTGCAGGCCCGGCCACCAGGAGCTCGCCATCGAGCCCCACCTCCAGGCCTGGCTCCAGAGGGGGGCCCCGCGTCTGGGCAAGGGAAAACGTTGTCCAAGGTTTTTGTTCTTCATCGGAGGTTTGTTGAACCGCTCTTTGTCTCATCCCTCACCTAGGACCAGTTTTCCTTGGGTGGCTCTACCAGGGGCATAAAGCCCCGGACAACATAGCTTCTAGGATCATTGGGACATGCAAACCCCTCCACCACGATAAGGTGACAGTTCAAGGAGGGGCCTTCTTTAACACTAAAATTACCAAAGCCTACAAAAAACTCATAAACCCCACCCACCTCAAATCCCTTGCACCTCTCCCTCAGCGTCTTTTGTCTTGTAAATGAGTTGACCAACACAACCAGCAACCAGCCTGCTATACCATTCCCCCCAACCGCCGCAGAAAGGGCAATAAGTTCTCTAGGTTCAAGCCTTCTGGGAGTGAACTGCTGGAGTTTTAGAGGGGAAATAATAGATCATTATTTGGAATACATTAATTTCATGTGTGTTCAGTATCTACCACAAGCTATGTAAACACATTGTTAAAACAGAAATGTTTTTCATGTTTTAGTAATAAATGACAAAATGTTGACATGAACTGTATAATTTGTGAAGCCTGAAGTACAGATATCAAATAAAGACTTTCAAAAAAGGTACAAGTACAATACAACAGCTTCTGTGGTGCATCAGTAAGAAGTGCTGACTTGTAATCAAGAGGCTGTGGGTTTGATCCTGGGTGTTGTGCAAATTTACTATTTTGAGTAGTGAGCTGCTCTTATTGTTAATGTTATACAATAAAAACATACATTTGATTTGCATCTGTAACAGCCAGTGTAAATTTATAGTACTTGTATAAGTTAGTGTTTTGTTTTTTTTTTACTTTTATTCTCTCAGTCACAATCATGATACAACAAAAACCTAGCCCTAGCTTTGACAATGTTAGTTTTTATTTGAAACTGGGAATAACTATAGATGTGAGTGGTGTTTTCAGACAATGGAACTAGAAATTCTCTGATCTGGGGGGATAAAAGCTGACACACAAACACTGGTGAATCTGCCTTTTTCATATCTCACTGTCACTTGAATTTTTTGTATTCAGTTTTATTGAGTGTTCCTACTCTTGCTAAATTAGTATGCACCTTATGGTCCATGATGTGAAAGCCACACTGAGAAAAAACAAAGACATAGATATACTGTATATGATATTTGGAATAATTCATTTTATGGCCTGTATAGTACATTTCGGAAAACATTGTGGCACTGATGCAACATTATTCATATTATTCATATTCATTTGCATGCCTTCTTGTAGTTGTAATCAGTTTTCAGGGTTTTTTTTCCCAATCTTGCCCATTCTCCACATTTTGGTGCATGGTGGTGTTTCTTTTGTACTCCAGGACATACAGAGCAAAGAAAAGTACAGGAGAGGTCAGTTCCATGCTATATACAATCATCAAATTCAAATGTTAACGGCTCCCACACACCCAAGGAAGGACCATCCTTCCTACATTTAGGACATGTGAACCTGTTGCAATGTACACACTTCTCTCTATGCTGTGGTTCCTATCACATTGAAGGGGCACCTGACACTAACTGAGTTTGCTCTCCTGGGGGAAGCTGTGGTCTTGGAACAGAAGCTTTTCGATTTTGCATCCTCTTTTTCTTTTTCCATCGCCTTTTTTTGTAAGAAGTGACGACGACCTTCCTCTGCAAGGTGAGTCAAGAACACTTCTTTTCTCATTGGACCCCATGCATGCCTTGCACAGTACAATGATCACCGCCAGGTCAAGCATGTTGTAGCACAAGCAACCGGCCACCTGCATGTTCCTACTCACACTGAATAAGTTGACGCCTTCGGGTCCATAATGTCAACACAACACTGGGTAAAAAAAGAAAGAGACAAATATATGTGACATTTTGAAGAAATCATTGTATGACCTGAATAGTACCAATCAGAAATCATTGTCGCACTAATGCAATATTATTGGAAAATGAACAGATCCAAGTGTAAATTTATGCTGACGCTGTTAGTTAGGGTCACATCATTTGGGGTGTGACTGACAGAATAAAACTGAAAACAAAGCTAACTTTTACAAGTGCTATAAATTTACACTGGCTGTTACAGATGCAAATCAAACGTATGTTTTCATTGTATATTAACAATAAGAGCAGCTCATTACTCAAAAGGGTAAATTTGCACAGCACCCAGGATCAAACCCACGGCCTTTTGATTACAAGTCAGCAGTTCTTACCACTACACCAAGGAAATTGTCACATTGTACTTGCATTTTTTGTGAAAGTGTTTATTTGATATTTGGACTTTAGCCTTCACACATTATACAGTTCATGTCAACACTTTGTCATTTATTACTAAAACATGAAAAACGTTTCTGTTTTAACAATGTGCTTACATAGATTGTTGTAGGCACTAAACACAAATGAAATGTATGTATTCCAAATAATGATCTATTATTTCCCCTCTAAAACTTCAGCACTTCATTCCAAGATAATCAATGCTTGAACTGGGAGAACTTCTTGCCCTTTGTGTGGCGGTGGGGCTTCTTGCTGCTTGTGTTGGTGAACATATTTACAAGACAAAAGACGGTGACAGAAAGATGAGAAGGAATTTAAGGTGGGCCGGGTTTATGAGTTTTTTCATAAGCTTTGATAATTCTAGTGTTAAAGAAGGCTGTTAAGTTAAAGAAGACAAATTGACAGAAAGTAATATCCAGCCATTAGTTTCATATAAAAAAGTCAGGATTGCCTTGCCAACCATTGATCACTAAAAATAATGTATCCTGGCAACAGCAAGTCTTTGCATTGTTTATGGTTAAAAAACAGTTGTATTTTTGAGTGAACAGATTCAATTTTTGCCCCAGCCTATAACAACACATCTTTGAGTAAGTATGGTTCCTGACTCTGGGGTGATGTGTCTCTACTCTTCTAGTTGAGATGTGTGAAACAGAATCAATTAGAATCTATATAGCAGTATATCAGAAAGAACAGGACATTGAGAAGAGCATGTCAATACGGTAATAGTCATGGAGAATGTAGGGTCTCTTTGGAGGGTGATGCAATTATTTTAGACTATGCAAGAATTGAAATTTGGGGGTGGCACAGATGCTCAGTTGTTATTGCTGCTACTTCACAGATAAAGCATTCCAGGTTTGATTTTTATCCATGTGAGATTTAATAATACATTTTAATTATTTGTAGGCGCCTTTCTTAACACTCAAGGACACTGAACAATAGATAAAACACAGATTATAAACAAAACTAAAATACAAAAATTAAAATCAGACAGAGCAATTGTAATCAAAGAGAAAAACCAATTTTAAATAAATGAGTTTTAAGTTTAGATTTGAAAAGTGAAAATGATTCAATATTTCTAAGCTCAGGTGGTAGTGAGTTCCAGAGCTGGAGGGCAGAGCATCTGAATGCACTACTCCCCATAGTGGTAAGATGGACAAAGGAGACAATCAAGTGGATGGAGGAAGAGGATCTAAGGGTACGGGAGGGAATGGCAACATGGAGGAGGTCAGACAGATATGGAGGGGCAAGGTTGTGGATAGCCTTAAAACTTAAAAGAAGAATTTTGAATTGAATGCAGAACTTAACTGGAAGCCAATGAAGCTGCTGCAAAATGGGAGTGATATGGTGAATAGAGGGGGTTCTAGTAATAATGCGGGCAGCTGAATTCTGGATAAGTTGAAGCTTATAAAGAGATTTGCGAGAAATACCAAAGAAAAGGGAATTGCAATAATCAGACGAGAAGTGACAAGGCTATGAACAACTGGAAATATGCAGACCAGGAGATGTTATTGATGTGGGACTGAAAGGATAAAGTACTGTCAAGGATGACAACCTGACTCTTAACCTTTGGGGAATGGGAGAGAGAGGAATTATCAATAACAAATGAATGATCAGATTTGGATAATGTTCATTTTTTACCAATAAGGAGAAACTCATTTTTGTCACTATTTAATTTAAGAAAATTTAAGAAAACCAGAATTTGATTTCTGCTATGCAATCAATAAGCGAGGAGGGTGGAAAGGATACAGTAGGTTTGCTAGTGAGATAGAGCTGGGTGTCATCAGCATAACAGTGGAAGCTAATTTTATATTTACAAAAGATATTTCCAAGGTGAAGGAGGTAATTAATGAAAAGGAGGGGCCCCAGGACAGAGCCCTGGGGCACACCTGAAGTAACAGTTGTGGGTTGGGATTGTTTTAAGCTGAACAAACTAAGTGCAGCCTTAAAGGTAGGATCTGAACCAATTTAGTGGAGTGTGGGTAATGCCAATCGAAGATAATCTATTGAGAAAAATAGTGTCAAAGACTGCACTCAGATCAAGAAGGTTGAAAATAGTAATTAAACCAGAATCAGCTGCCATAAGGAGGTCATTAGTAATTTTTAAGTGCCGTTTCTATACTATGGAGGGGATGAAAACCAGACTGGAACTGTTCATACAGATTATTTTGAGATAAATGACAATGAAGTTGAATAGCCACTATTTTTTCAAGAATTTTGGAAATGAAGGGTAGATTAGAAATAGGACGAAAATTACTAAAATTAGTTGGATCGGCACCAGGTTTTTTCAGTGTTGGGGTTATTGCATCAGTTGTAAAAGATGAAGGAACAGTGCCAGTAGTGAGCGAATAGTGGATTATAGCATAGATAAAGGGGACCAAAGAGGAGAGGCAGGCTTTGACCAGAACTGTGGGATGTCCAGTTGACAGGTGAATGGCTTAGACTTACAGACAAGATCTGAGATTTCTGAGAAAGTAGGAAGCTGAAAAGAGGAAAATGAGTGAGTTGGTAGGTGAAATTCAAATGAAGTACTGGTGGAATCCATACCAAGAGACTGATGAATCTTCTGGATTTTTTCAGTAAAGAAGGACATAAGGGAATTGCAAAAATCAGTTGAGTAAAGGTGAGAAGGTAAAGAATCCAGGGGTTGTGTGATATTATTAAGCAGTGAAAACAATGACTTGGTGTTGCCTTCATTGGAAGAAATAATGTGAGAATAATAGTTAGATTTAGTTTGGCCAATACAGTCCTTGTAATAAAATATATGGTTTTTGTACATCTCTTTGTGAACAAAGAGTCCAGTTTTTTTATACAACCGTTCAAGTTGCCGGCCTTTGGCTTTCAAAAGCCGAAGTTTAGGCATGAACCAGGGAGCAGAAAAGGAGAAAGAAACAGATCTAGCTTTTAATGGAGCGAGAGAGTTAAGAATACCATAAAGGCCAGTGTTATATTGTGAGACCAGTTCCTTAGGAGTGGATAAGTTATGAAAGTCCATAAGGGAATCAATACTAGAGGAAAGAGAGTCTAAGTTAATCTATACTAATAAAAGGCAAAGCCCTCACTGACTCACTCACTCACTCACTCATCACTAATTCTCCAACTTCCCGTATAGGTAGAAGGCTGAAATTTGGCAGGCTTATTCCTTACAGCTTACTTACAAAAGTTGGGTAGGTTTCATTTCGAAATTCTACGCGTAACGGTCATAACTGGAACATACTTTCGTCCATATATACTGTAATAGAATGCAGCTCGATAGCCGTGGGAGGCGGAGTTTCGTATTAAAATATTTAACCAATCACATTTCAGCCGTCATTTGTTGCCAGGCAGAGAGGCTTTCAGAATCTGTTGTGGAGGCACTCTAACACAGAATAAATGTCGATTAACCTATTGCTTCAACCAATCAGATTTTGAGTTGGTGTCAGTAGGGCCCTTTAGCAGGCGTACAGCAACATCACCATATTCAGACCCATTAATTGGATAGAAGCCGATATGAGGAAGTCTACAACGCCATTGAACGCACCATAAACGCTCCGAGCGAAAGATCATCGCGTGCACTACGAACAACTCCATGACAGGATTCTGGACAATATTATTTGCCAGACACAGACCAGATTTCAAGACCATGAAAACCTGATGTTTGTCTTGCTCCTCGAGCCCCAAAACTTTCGGGAATACAAGAAAAATTTCACGCATGCAGCCTTCTACACTTTAACACAACAGCCACGGAGCGCTTTTTGATCTGTCTCGGCTAAAAACGGAACTGACTGTAATGTATGCTATGGATGATTTTGCAGGAAAATCTCCCACTGATCTCCTTGACTTCCTTCATCAGAAAAATCTGAATGAGAGCATGGGGCGGCTGTTCACATTGGTATATTTGGCGGTGAGCATTCCCGTGTACACTGCTTCTGTCGAGCGGACATTTTCAGCCCTAAAGCGAATTCAAACTTATGCCAGGAATACCATAGGGCGGGTTCGCCTTTCACCATTAGCTTCAATGGGGATAGAAAGTGAGGTTTTGATGGAACTGAAGCGCTCCGATAATCCGTACAACAGAGTGATTGAACTGTTTTTGTGGAAAGAGAGGACGATGGATTTTGTTTACAAATAATCCGAATTTTTGGTGAGTAAAATGTTGCGATTTTCCTAAATGATATTGCACGTTTATGAGTTATTATTGATGTTTTTTATGTGTGTCGCGGCTGTGGCTGCAGTAGAAAGGAAGTTGTTCATCCCTGGTTTGTCTATAAAATAAAGGCATTTATTGTGGCTACAGGAGTATATATATATATATATATATATATATATATATATATATATATATACACCCCAATCTACATACTGTCAAATAAAGGAAACACACGCCGTGGTGCAACACAAGAGGCTTTGCCTCTAGCGCTGACATCCGAGGTTCGATTCCCGAGACGGGGTGCAGTGAGTGTGTACGCATGATGAGCCCAGAATTAGGGTGAAACACGTGCCGCGTATTGTTTGCATTATTTAACAGTAAAACTATTTCAGTATATTCAATATATATAAATCAGTGCTTCCCGATTCATTTTACCCTCACACCCCCTTGGTTTGAGAAGAAGTATGAAAAAATATGAGGTTAACGCAGAAAAAAATATCACCAATTGAAGCTTTATGAATAATGGATACTTTATTCGCCATCAATGATTATTTTGGTAAAGCCATACTCAGTGTGATCCTCTTTTCATGTTCTAATTTTTTCGCGACTAGCCATGATTACATGAACTGGAAAAAAAAGAAGCTCAATAGCTCGAATTTGGATATAAGTAGGTTCTATTTAGTCGACAGAAATATCTTTGGTACGAATGTTAGTTGAATTTACTCTTTAAATTTCTTTGGTGAAGAAAAATTTATGCAATGCTGACTAAATTTACCTTTTATTCCTACCAAACATATTTCTGTCGACTAAATAAAAATTACTTATATTTAAAATTTAAATAGAACTTGAACAGATACGATACTTCATAATACCCACGCAGCACTACAGTAAGTGCACGTAAGAGCATCCTTTTTTTTTTTCATTTTTCTTCCGCGATGGATTCTGTCACCCCCAGCAACAGCTGCTCGCAACCCAAAGGAGATATATATATATATATATATATGTATATATATATATATATATATATATATATATATATATATATATATATAGATAGATAGATAGATAGATATAGATATATCTGTTTATATCTATATGAATGCCCAACTCCAAGCTCTGCAACAAGCACAAGCCGCAACCACCCAGGAGTTGGAGGCTAGGAAGGCCAGGCTGGCAGAGGCAAGTAGAGCAAGACCAGACCCGCCCAAACTGGCGCCTCCGCCCTTGGTACCGATGACCTCACGCGGATGGCGTGAGTCTTATCTAGGCATTTTTGAGCGGACGGCCACCCGGGCAGTGGCAGCGGTCAGTGGGCGTCCATTCTGGCGCCCTACCTACGCGCAGCATGCCTATTATGACCTATCTGAGGAAGAGGGCGCGAGCTACGACCTCCTCAAACCAGAAATCCTGGCCCGCTACGGCATCACTCCGGGCCAGCAGGCAGCAGAATGGCGAAACTGGCAGTTTGACCCCGAAAAGCCTGCCCGTGCCCAGGCGTTCGAGTTCTGGGGCAAGATGGGGCGCTGGCTACGGCCAGAGGGACCCCAGGCTCGAAGAGTCGTCGAGCAGGTGGCCTGTGAAGGCCTGGTGAACGCGATGCCCGGTTCCCTCATCCAGCAGGTCCGGAGGCATCCTTATAAGGTGTCACACCGCGTGCGCATGGGAGGCAGCTAAAGGGCTTGAGTGAAGGCAGTTGGAGGCATGCGGGGGTGTGGCAGAGTGCACTGACTCTTTTTCTCCCTTGCCTGTAGACCATCCCCGGGGGATTTCACCTGGATCACCTGACATCACTTCCGGGACTGAGCCAATGGAGTCGGCCACACCAGCTCCAGTCCCTCTGATGTCACCTCCGCTCTGAGCCAATGGTGGAAGACCGTGCGGATCCATACGACCTCACTTCCTGTCTCCCCTTTAAAACCTGCCCCTTTTCCTTTGTTTCTTTAGTCTTGTTTTGGACTCGGTTGTGTGCACTTCAGTGCTCTGTATTGTGCTGAAAACGACTTTTGCAGCCAGGATACCACAATATACGGGTGGCTGCCCCAACTCTTTATCTGTCAATGTCTCGTTCTTGTGACAAAGGACATGCCGGGTCTTCTGGACGTCCTGGAGCGTCAGCTCGCGGTCCTCCGACTCGGGGGGTCAGAAAGGTCTGCTCGTGGGAACCGACAGGGACAGGCGGCCACACCCGAGCCCTCTCGACGCGCTGCGGAAGCACCGCCGAGACCTAAAGAAAAGCCAGCCTCGCCGCTGTTACAAGTGTGGCGAGACCCGACCATTGCTGCCAACCTGTCCCCTCAACACCACGGCAGAGCCCATGGACTGCACCTGGACAATGACGGAGAGGTACTGTACCCCACCGCATCCCTTGGCGAGTCCGAACACGGGAGTGGTGTTGCTAAATGGGCACACGGTGGTAGCTTTGTTTGATTCCGGCAGCAACATAACCATTGTGGCTCTCCGTTTTGTCTTACCGCGACAATGACTGAAACAGCACCTGTTGGTCACTTGTGTACATGGGGGGACCAAGTCATATCGTTCCGCACAATGCTATATCACCTGGAAGGGGGAGTTAACTCAATTGATGGTCGCTGTGTTACGAACCCCCCTATCCGGTGATTTTGGGACAAGACTGGTCGAAAAAGATATGCGGTAAGACACCCGCCACTCCCGGGGTCTCGTTGGATCTAGTTATGAGGGTGAAAGGCGCCCCTCCCGCGGTCTCCACGCCGTGCTCAGGGGCAGGCCCTAGTGGCGCTTAGCGCCGGGAAAAGTCACAGCGGTGGCCGGACCCTGACCCGGAAGACTCCGCCGGGGAAGGGACCAGCCAAGGTACTCTTCCGGTGCCCACGTCACAAGACCCTCTCGGTAGCCTGGACCATCAATTTCGGTTCACACCAGCCTCATTTAAGAGGGAACAGTGGAATGATGATTCCCTGCACTTTCTCCGGAATGCTGTAGTTTTGCCAAACCGCACACGAGCCGACATTTCCCCACCGTGTGAGCCCTTTTTTGTTCTCGAAAATGATCTGTTGTACCGAGTGGCGACCCACGAGGGCGAGGTGCGGAAGTTGCTGCTGATTCCGCGTACCTTCCGGCGGGAGATATGCGAGTTAGCTCACGCTCACCTCCTTGGCGCCCACCTCGGGGCCGAAAAGACGTTGGAGAGAATTAAGCTCCGGTTTTATTGGCCTGGGATTAACGAGGAGGTCCGGCGTTTCTGTCAATCCTGTCTGGAGTGTCAGATCCACCAGATTCCTAGAAGGGACCGAGCTCCTCTCATCCCTATTCCCCTGGTTGATGTCCCATTTGATAGAATAGAGTGAACTTAGTAGGACCCTTGGAGCCCTCAACCCGTGGCTATAAATACATATTAGTCATGGTGGATTACGCTACCCGGTACCCAGAGGCGGTTCCCCTGCGCTCCGCTAATACTAAAAGCATTGCACGGGAATTAGTCAATTTATTTTCCAGAGTGGGCATACTCAAAGAAGTCCTCACGGACCAGGGTACGCCCTTTACCTCGGATACGTTCAGGGAAGTGGCCAAATTACTGAAAATAAAGCACCTGAAAGCGTCTGTCTATCATCCGCAGACTGACGGGCTGGTGGAACGGTTTAACCAGGCGGCTTAAGCAGATGCTTAGGGTAGTCAGCACGGGCGGCAGGAACTGGGATCATTTGGATATACTAAAGGAGGGCTGGGAGATGGAGGCCCTTCCATCCTCTAATGTATTGGAGTACATAGCGCAACTGAGCGACCGGCTCACAAAAATTAGACCCCTCCTAAAGGAACACGTGACTCGTGCGCAAGCAGCGCAGGCCCGGTGTTACAACCGTAACTCCGTCCTCAGGGAGTTCCGCCCAGGGGACCGAGTTATGGTGCTCGTTCCTACCTCCCACTCCAAGTTGCTTGCTCACTGGCAAGGGCCTTACGAGGTTAAGGAAAGAAAAGGACTCGTCGACTATTTGGTGAAACAACCCAATCGTCGACCCGGCGAAGGATCTATCATGTCAACTTGTTAAAACCTTGGAAAGATAGGGAGGAGCTTCCCAGCTCCCCTAGATCGCTCTCCCTCTTCACAAGCACGACTGCCCTTAACCTCGGCGAAGAGCTAACCCCCAGGCAGCGGCAGGAGTTAACCCAAACACTCCGAGCCATACCCGGTAGTGGCGAGTCGCCCGGCGGACCTCACTGATTGCCCATGACATAGTCACGGACCCAGGTGTAATCGTCCGGGAGAGGCCCTATAGACTCCTGGAGGCAAAGCGAGGTGGAACTCGAGGTGCAGCGAATGCTGGACATGGACATTATTGAGGAAAGCCATAGCCCCTGGTCCAGCCCTATCGTCCTCGTGTCCAAGCCAGACTGCTCCTGGAGATTTTGTAATGACTTTAGACGTCTGAATCAAGTCTCCAAGTTCGATGCCTACCAGATGCCCGCATTGGCGACCTCCTTGGCGGCTGGAGTACGGCTCGATACTTGACTACTCTTGACATGACGAAAGGGTATTGGCAAATTCCCTTAGCGGCATCCGAAAGAAAAAACGGCCTTTAGCACCCCTAGCGGGCACTGGCAATACAAGGTTCTCCCATTTGGGCTGCACGGGGTCCCGGCGACTTTCAACGTCTGGTGGATAGAGTGCTGAAGCCCCACCAGTCCTATAGTGCCGCCTACCTGGATGACGTCGTCATCTATTCCGGCACCTGGGAGGAGCATCTATTGCAGGTCACGGCTGTCCTCAGAACACTAGCTAAAGCCAGCCTCCGCATCAACCCTCGTAAATGTTTTTTTGGCTTAAAGGAGGCCAAGTATTTGGGCTACCTCGTGGGACGGGGACAGGTGAGACCACAGTGTTCAAAAGTTAAAGACATCTTGGAATGGCCCCGTCCGAATACCAAGAGGCAGGTGCAGGCTTTCTTGGGGCTAGCGGGTTACTACCGCCGGTTTGTTCCCGTTTCTCGAAGAGCAGCACCCTTGACCAATTGACAAAAAGGCTCCCTATGCGTGGTGTGGACCGACAAGGCAGAACTCGCATTCAGTGACCTAAAGAAGGCTCTAACGTTGGCACCAGTATTAAGGACACCCGATTTCGGGCTCCCTTTTATTCTCCAGACCGACGCTTCGGACACAGGCCTGGGCGCCGTGCTGAGCCAAAGCGTCGATGGTGTCGAGCACCCCGTGATGTATCTAAGCCGGAAACTGATGGACCGGGAGACCGGTACTGCGGCAGTGGAGAGGGAGGCCTTGGCCATTAAGTGGGCAGTGACCCACCTCTGTTATTACCTGCTGGGTCGCGAATTCACTCTGGTGACTGATCACGCTGCACTTCAGTGGATGTCCCTACATAAAGAGTCGAATCCGCGGGTCACCAGGTGGTTTCTGGATTTACAGCCGTATAAGTTCACTGTCACTTATCGGCGAGGCACCCTTCAGGCCAATGCCGATGCCCTCTCTCGCATTCATGACCTCTCGGTTAGGTCCGCCCAACCTGACGGTCCTGGGCTAAGGGGTGAATCGTGTCACGCAAGCACGAGTAGGAGACCGTGGATGGATTCGAACGCACCTGGGAACACATTCGCCGGCAGGGTATGGTGGGGTACTAACTTTCTCCCTCTGCTTCCTCATAGGAAAAAGGACCTCTCTCCACCATAAGCCGGGTTTTGACCGCAGTGCGGTACTTCCGTCCTTCCTTCGCCATCTTGCCCTGACGTCATCAATCCCATCCTCCCTCACGGTCCTTCCCAGCATTCCTCCACTTCCGGATCCTCCCCTAATAAAATGGCCGCCGACGCCATGTTTCGTCATCACGTTTATGAACTGTTTTGTTTATAATTTTGACCATATTTTTCGTTCTGGATTGTGTGCAATATACAGGGCCGGCAAACCCCAAACCTTTATGCTGTCTCCTATTGCATCTTTTACAATATATATAGATATATATAGATATGACAGCAACACTCATATCAATGACAAAACAATTACATTAACAATCATGTTACGTTATTTTTAAAATTTTTCCTTTTCTTTTCATAACTTCTTTAACACACTACTTCTCCGCTGTGAAGCGCGGGTATTCTGCTAGTATTCTTAATATAACAGAAAGACATGAGACAGGAAAGCTTAGTATTGGAAAGTGCAAGTTTAACATTGAATGAAATAAGAAAATGATCAGTTATGGGGAGTTCATCTGAAGTACAATCAAGCATGATAACTCCAGAACAGCAAATAAAGTCCAAGATATATCCTTTGGAATGAGTGGGAACATCAATATGCTGCTGGAATCCAAATCTCTCAAGGCAGGATGTAAAGTCTCTAGTAATAGGGACATTGATATTATCTATATGTATATTGAAATCTCCCAGAAGTATTATGTTTGATGAAACAGTAGATTCGTGTGTAAGAAAAACATTATTTGATTGAGGGGGGCAGTAAACAGTCGCAATAATAGGAATAGGTCCAGTTAATTGACACACAAGAGATTCAAATGAACTGAAGGCAGGAATAGACAATGGCAAGAATTTCCAATTCTCACAATACATTAACGCAAGACCTCCTCCCCAACCAGAGCCATGGGGTTAAGAGATGTAAACAAACCCTGGGGGAGTGGATTCGTTAAGTTGGGAAAAGTCATGAGGTTGTTGCCATGTCTCGGTTAGACAGAAAAAGTCAAACTTACTGTCAGTGAGGAGATCGTGGATGAGAGGCCCCTTGCTCGTAAGTGAGCAGATGTTCAACAGACCGAAGTTGACAATGACGTATCGCATTTAGCAACAGTGTTAGCAGACCGGGCTAGGCTGGCTAACACACTGTGGTCAGCGACTCTACCTAAGTTACGTGGAAGACCTCGAGAACTGGACCAGATGGAGTTTATTATTTTCGAACTGTCAGTTTGGATACTCTGGCGGGATCCATGGTGGATGTATCTTCAACGGGGTAGGAATACGATGTCCAGGTGGAAATATAGCCCAGTCAGCGGAGGCTCGGACAGGTGGAAGCACAGTCAGAGCAGCTCGGCAGCTGAGTACTGAAGCAGGCCTGTCACCGGTAGGATAGTGAGCGACAGGAGGGACCAAACAAACACGAAACAAATAAATATCCTACCAGTCCACATGTTAAGCGAAGACACAGACAACTCAGATGTCTGAAGAACAAAGCCAGGTAAGTTTCAAAGCGGGGATAGGCTGAAACATAGTCCATACATAGCCAAATCACAAGTCGAGCTAGAAATCAGTCTAGCTTTAAATGATTGAAAAATAGAACTCAACGAATAAATCTGCCCAAAATGAAATAAAAACAGTTGATTAGTCCATTAGATTGTAAGTTAATCGTAAAAAAGTTACCGGCGAGCAGCAGCAACCAGTCATGCCAGCATTCGCTCAGCCGGAAGTAGTTTTGCATGTTCTCTCCGTGTGTTCATGGGTTTTTATCCTGCATTCACAAAGACATGCATATTGGGCTTAATTTCCAATTCCAAACTGACTGTGGGAGTGTTTATGAGCTATCCCAGTATTGGAATGAAACCTTACTCGGGCTTAGTTCCTTCCTTGCTACTGTAATAGTTTCTAGCCCCCACAATCAAAAGCTGGATTAAACAGGTTTGAAAATGTTAAAATTCATTTTTAACATGCTGAATATGAACAAAAGTACTGGAAGTCTTTGTGTTCATTTTAATTTCAAATATCTTGTTTAAGCTCTACAGTAGATAAACATAAATGGATGTCCAAAACATTTTTGTTTCAAGCTTAACAGGATACTATGTTGAAAAAGTGAATGGCTGTATGTTTTACAATTTCTCCATTTCAGCTAAAGATATTCTTTCCTTTGCAATGTGTCCTCCCAAAAATTATGCATGTATCATCCTGTAACTTCTGGAAATGTAGTAATGTGTCACTTTAATATGATGAACCCCTGAGCCAACATGCATTAATGAGTTATGGTCTTTAATAAATATTATGTTCACAAAAAATGGGAATTTCCACTTTAGATGCATTTAACCTGCTATAACATGAACACACAAATATTTCAGGAAATAAGAAATGCATGTCAGTAAAACATATTTAGAATTACAGTAAAGGAGAAGGAAATATTTACATTTTTGTCAATTTTATGTGTTTAATTTGGTGTTGAAAGATTTCTGAGTTGCACAAACATTATTTCTTTCAGGTAAACAGAATAGTTTGTGCAGTTGTTGAAGATGTAAAGGATTATTTGGGAAATATTACCAGTGCATATTGATATAGGATGCCCAGAATACCAAGAGGTTGCTTGTGTAAAGGCACTACCATGGTGATGCAGAAAAGCCAAAAGTCCTGCAAAAGATATCCAGAGCACAGTGGGAGCCAATGTTGTTGACACAAAAAAATGCAATGCCCAGATGATGAGATGTTAAAATCGAAGAAGGTGCAGTTTATTATTACCAATCCACCTCTTGGACTCTCAAGTTGCACAAGTACAAACAGTGAAAAGAATGGCCAGTCCAAACAAATACACTAATTCCCGTGTCTTATTAGGGCTACCCTCCTACGTTAAAAAATAATAAGGGCTTAGCAGCCTTAAATACAAAATTAAATTAAATACAGCCTTAATTACAAAACAAAACAAATAAGCCTCTGAAGCAGCCTTTCCCCTAAGAAAGAAAAAATAAGACTATGTCAAAAACAACAGGAGTTAATACAGGGGAGCTTAGTGGGGCTTTTAAAAATACCACTAAATGTGCCAGCCACTGAGATACCCAGTCTCTCTCACCACTGTGCACTCAGCTTTTGGTACACTCTCACCACCAAAATAACACCAACAGCAAACTGCACCCAAGTATCCACGTGAATTGGTGTGTGTCCCAGCAGCATGCCACATTTCAAACTGATGAAGGCTCTCCACAGGCACATAAAACAAGAAGAAAGAGAAAGAAAGGAAAATAAAATAAAATGCCCATAGAGATCGTGAAACTCTAAGTGATGGTACGTTTATTACAGATTCTTATTTATACCTCTCTCCTTAGAAAAACGGTCATCTATAAAGTGAAATTTGTAAGTGCATGCACAGTATTCACAGACTTCTCCTTAAGTCACTCTTGTACCCTGTCTGCATTTCCGTCAGGCTCGCAGTATCACAATTGGCAGCACGAGAGGTCATACCCCTGCAATTGTGAGAGTGCCTGAGCCACTAGAGGGCAGTACACCATTTATGTGTTCTTGATGCCTCAGAAAGGCAGAAGTCACCAGCATAATTCACAGATAAAGACCACCAAGAAATGTGTTATGTTACCTCAAGATGGGAGGTAGGGCTCCTCTGTTAGAAAAACAAGCAAGGACAAGGAGGGCCAAAAAGTGGCCACAAGATCTTCTGGTCAACTGATAACTATCTAAGAAAGACTGAACCATGCTACCCACTGAAAATGTCTCTGGATAAAGTAGGCAGGGGGACAGTACAGTTGCAGCAGCAGAGTATTGTCCCATGTTAACTGCTCAAGTAATGGTGAGTATCTTACAGAATCATATTTAACACTAGAATCCATGAAGGCTACAAAAAAACTTGTAATCCCGGGTCACCTTAAATTCCTTCGTACCTCTCCATTAGCATCTGTAGTCTTGTAAATGTGTCGTTCAGCACCAGCAACAGGCGGCCTGCTATCCTATCCCCCCACGAACACAGCATATTGTGCACAAACTTCTCACAGCTCAAGTCTGTTTATCTGGGTGTGAGGGTGTGAAGCTCCTGTCTCACTTTACGCAACTGTTGTTTCAGTTCTGCCTTTGTCCAGAAATGGCTCCATAAGCTTTTTGACCACAGTCTCAGAAAGTCTTTGTCCCATGGGATGACTGGGATCTTTTCCTGAATAAGGAATGGATTTAAACACAGGAAGCTCTGCAGTCTACTTGTGACTTTATGCTGTAGGAAGATAAGTAAATAAATCAAGATAAATAACATTTGATCTGACTTTTACATAAGTAACATATACATGTTTTTTATATAAAGACCATCACAAAACATAATCACAAACAATACTTTGCCTGATACCTTGGTGAGCTCTGTTGGCCATGCTGTTTTGTTGAAAGACATGCGTGTGGCAGTTTCACTGGCAGGATGACGCCCGTCCTCTTGCTGCATCCAAGCAGTACCATGTTTCGCTTGTATGCCTGGTGCAGCTGTATTGTTCTTATATGTGAGTGGACGTTTCTTGCAGGGTGGGGGGGGTTGGTATTCTTCTGTTCTCTTTCTCTGATGTAATTTAGAACCCTCATCCTCATCCTCATCTGAGTTCACCTCTGTTATAGCATGCCTTTATTTGAAAACTAAGTGTCAAATCGGGGGAAGCGTGAATGTGACTTAATGTGACTGTGAATAATGAAACAAAGCACTAAATTTTACAAGTGCCATAAATTTACATTGGCTATTAAAAACTCAAAAAATCAAATGTATGTTTTTATTCTATAATAGTAGTAATAAATAGCCACACACTACTCAAAACAATTAATGCATGAAAGCCCTGGGATTGAATCCATCACCTCTTGAATTAGAGACAGAAGTTGTTACCTCTACACCAGCCAAGCAGACATATATGTGGGTGTGGGTGTCATATCCTATCCCAAATTCATTTACTTTGTTGAAATTCTTGAAAAAAATTAACTTGTTTTGTTATATCTGTCTTTTGTGAAAGTGTTTATTTGATATTTGGACTTCAGTCTTCACACATTATACTCTTCAAGTCAGCCAATTATTAGTAGAACATGAAAAAAAGTTCTGTTCTAGCTATGTGTTCAACATTTCTTTTCCTGTCATTCTACATTTACACAAATCGTAGACACGGAACACACATGAAACTAAACTGTTCCAAATATGGATATATTATTTACCCTATACAATTCAAGGCACCTCACACCCAAATAAACAGACTTGAGCTGGGAGAACTTTGTCTACAACAAAAGCTGCATCGGTGGGGAATGGGATAGCAGACTGCCTGCTGCATGTGCTGCTTGACACATTTGCAAAACAAAAGACACTGATGGAGAAGTGCTAAGAAATTTAAGGTGGCCTGGGATTACGAGTTTTTTCTAGTTCTAGTGTTAAGAGCCCATATGGAGGAAACTAGAATAGTTGTGCAGTCTCGGACTTAGTTTCTACTTCCATTTTTAGAGTGGATGATGACAGCCTAATTAAAGACACCATTGTCCCTTCTGCCCCCACTTTGTCTCTGCCCCTGCTTCTAGGGAAGCGCCATAAGTCTGACCATCCTTGATTCATTCTCACTTACAACAATCAAACAGTGTACAAGCCAGTTTGCTCCTGTCTTCACTGATATCTTTACCTAGTCCTTAGTATGCCATACTGCTCCAGACTGATTTATATTTTCAGTTATTTTTCCAGTTCATAAAAAAACGATAAAATAAGTTGCCACTATGATTACAGGCCCATTGTACTTATTTCTGATGAAATTATTTGAATGGATAGTTATTCTCCATTTAAAGTCTGTTAATGCTGTTCATCTTGACTCACTTCTGTCTGCATACATGGCAAATAGATCTGTAGATGACACTATAAACATGGGCCTGCACTTTGTACTAGAGCATCTAGATTATAAAGGAACTTATGCCAGAATACTGTTTGTAGACTTCAGTTCAGCATTTAATACCATTGTCCTTGAACTGTTGTTAACTAAACTTCTACAAACAGAACCAAATGCTTCCATCTGTTAATGGATTTACAGTTTTTTAACAAACTGGAAGCAGTATATTTGGATGGGCTCCGATCAGTCAGACTTTCAAATCAGTATCAGATATTTTCCATATCAGTAAAGGAGCCCCCTCAAAGCTGTGCACTTCCCCCTGTACTTTATTCTCTGTACACTGATGACTTTATTTCCACTAACCCTTCAGTAAAAATCATTACATCCACCATCATTGGATTAATTACCAATGGAGTTGAAACTGAATAGTGAAAGGAAGTGACTCATGTTTTATCTTGGTGCACTACGAATACCCTGGTACTCAATACCACCAAAAGAGTGGAAATGGTAACTGACTTTCAGAAACAGCAGTTGCAACCTCTCTCTCCAGAAATGAATGATTCTACAGTCATTAAGGAGAATCCTTCAAATATATGGACACAACTATAACAAACATTTTCACCTGGAACATTAACACCACTTTCATCATTAAGAAGGCTTAGCAGCGGATCTATACTAATAAAAGGCAAAGCCCTCACTGACTGACTGACTCACTCACTCACTCATCACTAATTCTCCAACTTCCCGTGTAGGTAGAAGGCTGAAATTTGGCAGGCTCATTCCTTACAGCTTACTTACAAAAGTTGGGCAGGTTTCATTTCGAAATTCTATGCGTAATGGTCATAACTTTAACCTATTTTCGTCCATATACTGTAATACACTGCAGCTCGATGGCCGTGGGAGGCAGAGTTGCATCTCGCATCATCTCGCATCATCACGCCTCCCACGTAATTGACTGCCTGCCCATATAAGGCAAATATTCGCGGGTCTAGGACTGTGCTTAGCATATTCATAAGTAAAAATATCTGAATCACAAACTGATGTTAATTATATTTTGTCCATGGATACTTATTAAATAATTCCAAATAGTCTGTCAACTTCCTTTCATAGCTTTTCCTGTGGTTGTGCTGCTTCCAGGCATGTATTTTCGTATTAAAGCATTTAACCAATAACATTTCAGCCATCATTTGTTGCCAGGCAGAGAGGCCTTCACAATCCATTGTGCAGGCACTCTAATACAGAATAAATGTCGATTAACCTCTTGCTTCAACCAGTCAGATTTTGAGTTGGTGTCAGTAGGGCCCTCTAGCAGGCGTACGGCAACGTCACCGTATTCAGACCCATTGATTGGATAGAAGCTAATATGAGTAACTCTACGAGGCCACTGAATGCACCGCAAGCGCTCCAAGCATCCTCCCGCGCACTACGGCCAACTCCATGGTAGGATTCTGGACAATATTATTTGCCAGACACAGACCAGATTTCAAGACCACGAAAATCTGATGTTTGTTGCGCTCCTCGAGCCCCAGAAGTTTCGGGAATACAAGAAAAATGTAACGCATGCAGCCTTCTCCAGTTTAACACAAGAGCCACGGAGCGGTTTTTGATCTGTCTCAGCTAAAAACAGAACTGACTGTAATGTATGCCATGGATGATTTTGCAGGAAATTCTCCCACTGATCTCCTTGACTTCCTTCATCAGAAAAATCTGAATGAGAGGATGGGACGGCTATTCACATTGGTATATTTGGCGGTGACCATTCCCGTGTACACTGCTTCTGTCAAGCGGACATTTTCAGCCCTAAAGTGAATTAAAACTTATGCCAGAAATACGACAGAGCAGGTTCGACTTTCAGCATTAGCTTCGATGGCGATAGAAAGGGACTTTTTGATGGAACTGAAGTGCACAGATAATCTGTACGACAGAGTAATTGAACTGTTTTTGAGGAAAGAGAGGAGGATGGATTTTGTATACAAATAATCTGAATTTTTGGTGAGTAAAATATTGCGATTTTCATAAATCAATAATGTATATATTGTGAAGGACAGCCGGGTCCCATGCCCGTCAGGGACGCCCCTGCTGCTTATGTTTCGGGGGAGCTGCCATGGGCAGTCCAATACCTCCCCTGGGACGCTTGGTGGCAGCCTCCCTGGCTGACAGTGATTCCCCAACCGCCCGCAGGGCTCCAAGGGAGATGGAGTCCTCCACAGCTTGGTTGGGGCCCGGGGTGGCCGCTAGGGGGGCCTGTCTGCTTCCCACAGCCTGGCTGGACGAGTCTTCAGCCCCTCAGTGCAATTAGGAACAGGTGGTTAATCACCTGGGCAGCTTCGGTTGGTCTATAAAAGGGCCCAGCCACCACCACTCGACGAGTCAGAGTTGGGAGGAAGGAGACGAAGCTTGAGGAGGAGTGGTAGTAAAGGAAGGAAGGAAGGAAAAGAACTGTTTTGGTGCTTGTGTTTGGGGACTGTGTTTTGGCTGTGTGGCACGGGGAAGATGTGTCCCACAGCCAAAAAAAATATAGGCTTTGTGTTTATTATACGTGCCTCTGTTTCCATCTGTGCCGGGTCAGGCACCTATATAGCACCTTTGTTACAATATATATATATATATATATATATATACACTAGCAAAATACCAGCTTCACAGCGGCGAAATACTGCCTTAAAATTTTTATTAAGAAGAAAATTAAACCTTTTTAAACTGAGTTAAAATATACCAACAATTATTTGTTAAGGATCTCTTTGTATACCACATTGTCAGTTCGGCCCTCCGGTTGTAATATGACCAAGCTGTGCGCTGAGCTTACTCTTGAGCGTGCAACATACAGTTGTCCATGTGAACAGTAATCTTGTTTCAAATCTCACAGTTTGGATTGCTGCTGTCATAATCGGTTTGAGTTTCATGGTTTGTTTCAATTACGACAGTATTTGTAGGACTTGTGTTGATGAGATATTCGCCATCTGTCAAGCGTTGTAAGTATACAACCGGTTTCATCGATAACTTCACATCCAGCTTTTGAGAGTTTAAACATTCATAAACATCAAAGTGTCCACTACTGAAATCGTCTCCTGTCAATCTAAGATGTTTAAGAGGCATTGGTGGTTTTTGAAAGGTGTAAAATATTTGGCCATTCCGGTACACTTGAAAGCGACAACCGAACAATTCAGCAGCAGCCATCAACTCACATGCAGATCCATAGGTGAAGGGCTTAAGCATTTCACTCTTCTAGTGCTCCTGTGTAGTATAATTATCTCCTGTACCGTCATCACTCCACACCTTGAACCTGTCCCAGTCATTCAATACATAAGACATAATGTTCCTCCGGATATCAAGAGTGAGCCTGATATGGCCGTGCAACATGTAACAAAGAGAATGGAAAAGGTAGGTGCCATCCCCGGGCATGGAAACCACTCGGTAAGTGACAGTTCTTTGATCAATAGTGATCACCTCGATAGACATGGTAATGGGGGTTGGAATGATAAAGGAAATGGTTACCTGAGAAATGTAAAGTAAGTCTAAAATACCTATACAATAACTATAATTGTAATAAACAAACAATAAAACAGTGGAGAAGCCGTGGATTAAACAAAAGGCTGTAGTTATCAGTAGGGAGATGTGAATCTTGTGGCAAAGAAAGGAAGGGAATGTAGAGACCGGACCGACGGACGGTCTTATATAGGCAGGCAGCCAACAGCGTGGGAGGCGGGATGGGGACCCAGCGCCACCTCACCACGGTGACCGAACTTGCAGGCTATGGGCGATATATATATCGTAAGTAGGATTCAGTTAGCGTTGGGAACCCGCGTACCAAATTTCTTGAAGATGGGCCCATAAGTAACAAAGACCGTTGAAAAGTTCAATATGGCGGCCAACAGTGGCATCATACCACCGAAATAAGTACCAAATTTCAGCCTTCTACCTACATGGGAAGTTGGAGAATTAGTGACGTTGGAAAGTTCAATACGGCGGATAACAGTGGCGTCATACCACCGAAATAAGTACGTACATTGGTTTTGGTTATCGCAGGGAAGTCGCCTACCAAATTTCGTGAATATGGGGCAATGAATAAGAAAGTTCAACATGGCGGACGTTGTTGACCGTTATGACTATTACAGCGTAGAATTTCAAAATGAGACCTGCTTAACTTTTGTAAGTAAGCTGTAAGGAATGAGCCTGCCAAATTTCAGCCTTCTACCTACACGGGTAGTTGGAGAGTTAGTGGCGTTGGAAAGTTCAATATGGCGGCTGACAGTGGCGTCATACCACGAAATAAAAGTATGTACATTGGTTTCGGTTAGCTCAGGGAAGCTACCTATCAAATTTCGTGAAGATGGGGCCTTAAATAAGAAAATTCAACATGGCGGAAACTGTTTACCCGTTATGACCGTTACTCGTAAATTTGAAATGAAACCTGCTAAACTTTTGTAAGTAAGCTGTAAGGAATGAGCCTGCCAAATTTCAGCCTTCTACCTACACGGGAAGTTGGAGAAATACCATCGAAATAAGTATGTACATTGGTTTCGGTTAGTGCATGGAAGCCACCTACCAAATTTCGTGAAGATAGGGCCATGAATAAGAAAGTTCAATATGGCTGACGTTGTTGACCGTTATGCGTAGAATTTCGAAATGAAACCTGCTTAACTTTTGTAAGTAAGCTGTAAGGAATGGGCCTCCCATATTTCAGCCTTCTACCTACACAGAAAGTTGGAGAATTAGTGACATTTTGAAAATTCAATATGGCGGCCGACAGTTGCGTCATACTACCGAAATAAGTATCTACATTGGTTTCTGTTAGCTCAGGGAAGCCACCTACCAAATTTCGTGAAGATGGGGCCGTAAATAAGAAAGTTCAACATGGCGGAAACTGTTGACCATTATGACCGTTACGTGTAGAATTTCGAAATGAAACCTGCTTAACTTTTGTAAGTAAGCTGTAAGGAATAAGCCTGCCAAATTTCAGCTTTCTACCTACATGGGAAGTTGGAGAATTAGGGATGAGTCAGTGAGTCAGTCAGTCAGTGAGGGCTTTGCCTTTTATTAGTATAGATATATATATATATATACACTCACTCACTCATCACTAATTCTCCAACTTCCGTGTAGAAGACTAGAAGACTGAAATATATATATATATATATAGGCTTTGCCTCTAGTGCTGGCGTCTGAAGTTCGATTCGAGAGGGGGGTGCAGTGAGTGTCTCGCCTAATGAGCCCAGAATTATGGTGAAACACGTGCAGCATACTCTTTGCATTATTTGACAGTAAAACTATTTCAATATATATATATATATATATATATATATATATACACATATATTATATATACATACACACACATATATATCAGGGCTTCCCGAATCATTTCACACTCGCACCCCCGTGACGGACGATCCCGATTTCGCACCCCTTGGTTTGAGAAGTTTGAAAAAATATGAGGTTAATGCAGAAAAACAGATCACCAATTGAAGCTTTATGAATAATGGATTTTTTATTTGCCATCAATAATTGTTTTGGTAAAGCCATACTCAGTGTGATCCTCCTTCTATTTTCTAATTTTTTTTGCGTGACTAGCCATGATTAAATGAGCGGTAAAAAAGTAAGAAGCGAAGCAAGGGTGACTTATTGAGTCAGACAGGCGAGAGCACAATATACCTTGCTCAGGGCTCGATGTAGTGCACGTCAAGTCTATCTGAAATGCGCAATCAGATTGGAAAAAAAATATCTTTTCAAGTTCTATTTGGATATAAGTAGGTTCTATTTAGTTGACAGAAATATCTTTGGTAGGAATGTAAGTTGAATTTAGTCTTTAGATTTCTATGGTGAAGAAAAATTTATGCAATGATGACTAAATTTACCTTACATTCCTACCAAACATAAATTAAAATTACTTATATTAAAAATTTAAATAGAACTTGAACGAATCGATAGTTCATAATACCCACGCAGCACTAAGTGCACGTAAGAGCGGGAGTCATTCATTTTAACAAGCAGCATATTGCACTGATACGAAATATCCTGCCCATTTAATTATTTAGGAATGGATAGATAAATTAAGCTTTAGTGCAAATAATGTTTTTCATTTTTCTTCCTTGATGGATTCTGGCACCCCCAGCAACAGCTGCTTGCACCCCAAAGGGTATGTATATACACAGTATATATATATATATATATATATATATATATATATATATATATATATATATATATATATATATATATATATGTGTGTGTGTATATATATATATATATATATATATAAGCATATATATGTATATATATGTGTATATGTATATACACTGCTCACAAAAATTAAAGGAACACTTTAAAGAAACACATTAGATACATCAGATCTCAATATGAAGTTGGATATCTATACAAATAACGACAGGGCAATGTCTTAGGAACAAAAGGATGCCAAGTCTTTTAATGGAAATAAAAGTTTTCTGCCTACAGAGGGCTCAATTGTGTAGACACCCTAAAATCAGAGTGAAATGAAGATGTGGCAGGCTAGTCCATTTTTCAAAAACTTAATTTCTGCTACTCAAAATGCTTTTCAGTATCTTGTGTGGCCCCACGAGCTTGTATGCATGCTTGACAACGTCGGGGCATGCTCCTAATGAGACGACGGATGGTGTCTTGTGGCATTTCCTCCCAGATCTGTATGAGGGCATCCCTGAGCTGTTGTACAGTCTGAGGAGCAACCTGGCGGCGCCTAATGGACCGAAACATAATGTCCCACAGATGTTCTATTGGGTTTAAGTCAGGGGATCGTGAAGGCCATTCAATTGTTTCAATTCCTTCATCCTCCAGGTACTGCCTGCATACTCTTGCCACATGAGGCCGGGCATTGTCGTGCATTAGGAGGAAACCAGGACCTACTGCACCAGCGTAGGGTCTGACAATGGGTCCAAGGATTTCATCCTGATACCTAATGGCAGTCAAGATGCCGTTGTCTAGCCTGTAGAGGTCTGTGAGTCGCTCCATGGATATGCCTCCAAGATCATCACTGACCCACCACCAAACCAGTCATGCTAAGCGATGTTACAGGCAGCATAATATTCTCCACGGCTTCTCCTGACCCTTTCCGTCTTTCACATATACTCAGGGTGAACCTGCTCTCATCTGTGAAAAGCACAGGACGCCAGTGGTGGACCTGCCAATTCTGGTATTCTATGGCAAATGCCAATTGAGCTCCCGGTGCTGTGCAGTGAGCACAGGCGCAGTAGACATTTGGGCCCTCAGGCAACCCTCATGAAGTCTGTTTCTGATTGTTTGGTCAGAGACATTCACACCAGTGGCCTGCTGGAGGTCATTTTGTAGGGCTCTGGCAGTGCTCATCCTGTTCCTCCTTGCCCAAAGGAGCAGATACTGGTCCTGCTGATGGGTTATGGACCTTCTATGGCCCTCTCCAGCTCTCCTAGAGTAACTGCTTGTCTCCTAGAATCTCCTCCATGCCCTTGAGACTGTGCAGGGAGACACAGCAAACCTTCTGGCAATGACACGTATTGATGTGCCATCCTGGAGAAGTTGGACTACCTGTGCAACCTCTGTAGGGTCCAGGTATCACCTCATGCTACCAGTAGTGACACTGACTGTAGCCAAATGCAAAACTAGTGAAGAAACAGTCAGAAAAGATGAGGAGGGAAAAATGTCAGTGGCCTCCACCTGTTAAACCATTCCTGTTTTGGGGTCATCTCATTGTTGCCCCTCTAGTGCATCTGTTGTTAATTTCATTAACACCACAGCAGCTGAAACTGATTAACAACCCCTCTGCTACTTAACTGACCAGATTAATATCCCATAAGTTTCATTGACTTTATGCTATACTCTGATTAAAAGTGTTCCTTTAATTCTTTTGAGCAGTATATTTATGTACTAGCAAAATACCCAGCTTTGCAGCGGGGAAGTAGTGTGTTAAAGAAGTTATGAAAAGAAAAGCAAACATTTTAAAAATAGTAAGATGATTGTTAATGTAATTGTTTTGTCATTGATATGAGTGTTGTTGTCATATCTATCTATTTATATATATATATTTATATATATCTGTATATATATATATATATATATATATATATATATATATATATATATATATATATATATATATATATATATATATATATATAGCAAAATACCTGCTGCGATTGGCAGAGTAAAAAGAAAGAAACATTTTAATAATAGCGTAACATGATTGACAATGTAATTGTTTTGTCATTGTCATGAGTGTTGCTGGCATATATATATATACTAGCAAAATACCCGCGCTTCGCAGCGGTGAAATACTGTCTGAATATTTTTATTAATAAAAAAGTAAACATTTTTAGACTGAACGAAAATATGTCAAAAATTAATTGTTAAGGATCTCTCTGTATACCACGTTGTCAGTTCGGCCCTCTGGTTGTAATATGACTAAGCTGTGTGCTGAGCTCACTCTTGAGCATGCAACATACAGTTGGCCATGTGAAAAGCAATCCGCCTCAAATAAATGCCAACCTTTTGTAGTGTTTGTCCCTGAGACTTATTAATTGTCATTGCGAAGCAGAGCCTTACTGGAAATTGAGCGCTTTGAATTAAAATGGGAGATTAGATGGTATAACGGGGATGCGAGAAATAAAAACTGTGTCACTGAGGCACTGCCAGTAAATATAGTTGCTTCAATTAGGTTGTTTTATAGAGATGTGACCTGAAGTCTTGTGCCGTTACAAAGTTTCGGTGGTTGTAAGTTTCTGCTTCCTTGGCGAAGGTAAAGAAAGAAGACACCGCAGTGACACAGAAGAGAACCCGTGGATTAAATAAAACCTACACAATAACTGTAACAATCGTAACAAATGAACAATAAAATAGAAGAGAACCGTGAATTAAATAAAAGGTTGCTAGTTGGTGAAGCAAGGAAAAGCACTTTCTTATATGTGTTCGTTTTAAAACAGTGCAGAAGCTGTGAGAAGCTGCTTCCTTGGTTTTGGTTATCGCAGGGAAGTCGCCTACCAAATTTCGTGAATATGGGGCAATGAATAAGAAAGTTCAACATGGCGGACGTTGTTGACCGTTATGACCATTACGCATAGAATTTCAAAAGAAACCTGCTTAACTTTTGTTAGTAAGCTGTAAGGAATGAGCCTGCCAAATTTCAGCCTTCTACCTACACGGGTAGTTGGAGAGTTAGTGACGTTGGAAAGTTCAATATGGCGGCTGACAGTGGCGTCATACCACCGAAATAAAAGTATGTACATTGGTTTCGGTTAGCTCAGGGAAGCTACCTATCAAATTTCGTGAAGATGGGGCCGTAAATAAGAAAATTCAACGTGGCGGAAACTGTTGACCGTTATGACCGTTACGCGTAGAATTTCGAAATGAAACCTGCTAAACTTTTGTAAGTAAGCTGTAAGGAATGAGCCTGCCAAATTTCAGCCTTCTACCTACACGGGAAGTTGGAGAAATACCATCGAAATAAGTATGTACATTGGTTTCGGTTAGTGCATGGAAGCCACCTACCAAATTTCGTGAAGATAGGGCCATGAATAAGAAAGTTCAATATGGCTGACGTTGTTGACCGTTATGCGTAGAATTTCGAAATGAAACCTGCTTAACTTTTGTAAGTAAGCTGTAAGGAATGGGCCTCCCATATTTCAGCCTTCTACCTACACAGAAAGTTGGAGAATTAGTGACATTTTGAAAATTCAATATGGCGGCCGACAGTGGCGTCATACTACCGAAATAAGTATCTACATTGGTTTCTGTTAGCTCAGGGAAGCCACCTACCAAATTTCGTGAAGATGGGGCCGTAAATAAGAAAGTTCAACATGGCGGAAACTGTTGACCATTATGACCGTTACGTGTAGAATTTCGAAATGAAACCTGCTTAACTTTTGTAAGTAAGCTGTAAGGAATAAGCCTGCCAAATTTCAGCTTTCTACCTACATGGGAAGTTGGAGAATTAGGGATGAGTCAGTCAGTCAGTGAGGGCTTTGCCTTTTATTAATATAGATATATATATATATACACTCACTCACTCATCACTAATTCTCCAACTTCCCGTGTAGGTAGAAGACTAGAATTATATATATATATATATATATATATATATATATATATATATATATATATATATATATATATATATATATATATATATATATATACCCCGATCTACATACTGTTAAATAAACGAACCACGCGCCGTGGCTCAACACAAGAGGCTTTGCCTCTAGTGCTGACGTCTGAAGTTCGATTCCCGAGAGGGGGTGCATTGAGTGTCTACGCCTAATGAGCCCAGAATTATGGTGAAACACGTGCAGCGTACTCTTTGCATTATTTGACAGTAAAACTATTTCAATATATATATATATATATATATATATATATACACATATATTATATATACACACACATATATATCAGGGCTTCCCGAATCATTTCACACTCGCACCCGTGGAGGACGATCGATTGCACCCCTTGGTTTGAGAAGTTTGAAAAATATGAGGTTAATGCAGAAAAACAGATCACCAATTGAAGCTTTATGAATAATGGATTTTTTATTTGCCATCAATAATTGTTTTGGTAAAGCCATACTCAGTGTGATCCTCCTTCTATTTTCTAATTTTTTCGTGACTAGCCATGATTAAATGAACGGTAAAAAAGTAAGAGCAAAGCAAGGGTGACTTATTGAGTCAGACAGGCGAGAGCACAATAACACACGGGCTCGATGTAGTGCACGTCAAGTCTATCTGAAATGCGCAATCAGATTGGAAAAAAAATATCTTTTCAAGTTCTATTTGGATATAAGTAGGTTCTATTTAGTTGACAGAAATATCTTTGGTAGGAATGTAAGTTGAATTTAGTCTTTAGATTTCTATGGTGAAGAAAAATTTATGCAATGATGACTAAATTTACCTTACATTCCTACCAAACATAAATAAAAATTACTTATATTAAAAATTTAAATAGAACTTGAACAGATACGATAGTTCATAATACCCACGCAGCACTAAGTGCACGTAAGAGCGGGAGTCATTCATTTTAACAAGCAGCATATTGCACTGATACGAAATATCCTGCCCATTTAATTATTTAGGAATGGATAGATAAATTAAGCTTTAGTGCAAATAATGTTTTTCATTTTTCTTCCTTGATGGATTCTGGCACCCCAGCAACAGCTGCTTGCACCCCAAAGGGTATGTATATACACAGTATATATATATATATATATATATATATATATATATATATATATATATATATATATATATATATATATATATATATATATATATATATATATATGTGTGTGTGTATATATATATATATAAGCATATATATGTGTATATGTATATACACTGCTCACAAAAATTAAAGGAACACTTTAAAGAAACACATTAGATACATCAGATCTCAATATGAAGTTGGATATCTATACAAATAACGACAGGGCAATGTCTTAGGAACAAAAGGATGCCAAGTCTTTTAATGGAAATAAAAGTTTTCTGCCTACAGAGGGCTCAATTGTGTAGACACCCTAAAATCAGAGTGAAATGAAGATGTGGCAGGCTAGTCCATTTTTCAAAACTTAATTTCTGCTACTCAAAATGCTTTTCAGTATCTAGTGTGGCCCCCACGAGCTTGTATGCATGCTTGACAACGTTGGGGCATGCTCCTAATGAGACGACGGATGGTGTCTTGTGGCATTTCCTCCCAGATCTGTATGAGGGCATCCCTGAGCTGTTGTACAGTCTGAGGAGCAACCTGGCGGCGCCTAATGGACCGAAACATAATGTCCCACAGATGTTCTATTGGGTTTAAGTCAGGGGATCGTGAAGGCCATTCAATTGTTTCAATTCCTTCATCCTCCAGGTACTGCCTGCATACTCTTGCCACATGAGGCCGAGCATTGTCGTGCATTAGGAGGAAACCAGGACCTACTGCACCAGCATAGGGTCTGACAATGGGTCCAAGGATTTCATCCTGATACCTAATGGCAGTCAAGATGCCGTTGTCTAGCCTGTAGGGGTCTGTGAGTCGCTCCATGGATATGTCTCCAAGATCATCACTGACCCACCACCAAACCAGTCATGCTAAACGATGTTACAGGCAGCATAATATTCTCCACGGCTTCTCCTAACCCTTTCATGTCTTTCACATATACTCAGGGTGAACCTGCTCTCATCTGTGAAAAGCACAGGACGCCAGTGGTGGACCTGCCAATTCTGGTATTCTATGGCAAATGCCAATTGAGCTCCCCGGTGCTGTGCAGTGAGCACAAGGCGCAGTAGACATTTGGGCCATCAGGCAACCCTCATGAAGTCTGTTTCTGATTGTTTGGTCAGAGACATTCACACCAGTGGCCTGCTGGAGGTCATTTTGTAGGGCTCTGGCAGTGCTCAGCCTGTTCTGCCTTGCCCAAAGGAGCAGATACTGGTCCTGCTGATGGGTTATGGACCTTCTATGACCCTCTCCAGCTCTCCTAGAGTAACTGCTTGTCTCCTAGAATCTCCTCCATGCCCTTGAGACTGTGCAGGGAGACACGGCAAACCTTCTGGCAATGACACGTATTGATGTGCCATCCTGGAGAAGTTGGACTACCTGTGCAACCTCTGTAGGGTCCAGGTATCACCTTGTGCTACCAGTAGTGACACTGGCTGTAGCCAAATGCAAAACTAGTGAAGAAACAGTCAGAAAAGATGAGGAGGGGAAAATGTCAGTGGCCTCCACCTGTTAAACCATTCCTGCTTTGGGGCTCATCTCATTGTTGCCCCTCTAGTGCATCTGTTGTTAATTTCATTAACACCACAGCAGCTGAAACTGATTAACAACCCCCTCTGCTACTTAACTGACCAGATTAATATCCCATAAGTTTCATTGACTTTATGCTATACTCTGATTAAAAAGTGTTCCTTTAATTCTTTTGAGCAGTATATTTATGTATATACTGTATATGTATATATATCTATATATGTATATATGTGGATGTATATGTGTGTGTGTATATATATATATATATATATATATATAATGTGTGTGTGTATATATATATGCGTATATATGTGTATATATGTGTATATGTATATATACAGTATATATTAAAGTATCTATCTATCTATCTATCTATCTATCTATCTATCTATATCTGTATATGTATATATGTATATATATGTATATATGTGGATGTATGTGTGTGTATGTATATATAAATATATATGTGTGTGTGTATATATATATATGTGTATATGTGTGTGTGTATATATGTTTATATGTGTGTGTGTGTGTGTATATATATATATATATATATATATATATATATATATATATAAGACAGCAACACTCATAACAGTGACAAAACAATTACATTGACAATCATGTGACGTTATTTTCAAAATGTTTCCTTTTCTTTTTCATTACTTCTTTAACACAATATTTCTCCTCTGTGAAGCGCGGGTATTTTGCTAGTTTACTATATTTTTGAATTTTACAAAGCCATAATTTAAATTGTGATCACATTCTTCATTGTTGTCTCGATTGGCTCAGCAATGGTCTGCTCAAAAAATAAATTACAGCATGTTGTGAGGTCTTCTGAGAATATAATTGTGTGTTTTTTTGCAGACCTGTATACATCTAGTGTCATAAGCCATGTCTAAAGGATCACCACAGTCTCATCTCACCCAGGTCATCACTTGTTCCAGAATATCTCTACTTGTAAATGCTTTAGGCAACTGTTTATAATATATATTAACTTATGATATTTGTATGTAATGTTATGTTCTGTTACAAACAACTACCGGCTACAAAACTTCATCCCTGCACATTACCTATTAGTGAATAAAAGAGATTCTGATAAAACTAGACTTTAATGAGAAGATATTGTCATTCTTTAGACTAACACTGTGATGGACACAGCTGTGTCTTTGACTAAGAATTTTTAACCTTTTTTATTTTTTGCCAAAGGCAATTAAATGGGTATTTTCACATCTGGTATACCAACATTATTTTGTCTCTCTTCAGTTGTGGGGCGATTTAAGAGCAAAGACTCATTTGGCAAGAAGAAGAGAGGCTAGAGTCTAAGATAGTAGTGACATCGGTCCTGGAGGGCGGCTGTAGGTTTTTGTTCCAACCCAGTTGCTTAATGAGAAGTCAATTATTACTCATGAAGCATTTATTGCTCAAGTGAGATTGTTCTGCTTCATTTTAGTTGTCTCACTTGTTAAGATTTCAAACTTTTAACTGCTTTTTTTAGTCTTAAACAGCTGCATTTACTGCTTTAATGGCTTCTTACTAACAATAAGATGCAAATGACAAAGGAGCCAGCATTTTTCCACCAGGTTCATTCCATTTTACGTGTGTGTATTCATTATGTGCAATTTGATTTAATAAAATACTGAAGAGAAAAAAGTGAAGGACTAAGAATTGCTCATCAGGTTTAGACTTCAAATATTTGGTAGATATTCTTTGAAAGGAAAAAAATATATGATATAAAAATAACCTGGCATTGCAGAAACACTAACAAGCCATGAAATTAAATGAGATTGGTTACTGGCAAGGATTATTTTCTAATTAAGCAACTGGATTGGAATGCAGCCCTCCAGGACCTACTCTGCTAACCCCTGCTTTAGGATGAAGAATATGAGAGAGAGAGAAGACCACACTATATGCTGTACTGGAGAAGACCATAAAATATTTTACAAGGTAAATTACGTAATTAAATATAAAAAAACAGTTAAGAAGCTAAGAGCAAAAATCAATGGAAAAATACCTTAAATTAACAACTTCAAATGTCTTAAGATTTATTATTTGGTTTCTTTTTGAGACTAACTACTAGCTTGTAACAATTATGCAGCCTTTTTTAAAGCAAACATTTTGCAAGTCTAATGTAAAAAATTAAAATTCTGATTTTATTAACCTAGTGTTTTTATTGCCAACCTTAATTCCCTTCACAGAAGGTAATAAAGATTTTATCTTTAAGTCTATGAATAGAACTTCACGCCATAAATGTAATCAAAGGGACCATTTCCTCATTATCAGTAATGTTTTTATATGCTTGCAACAAATTAGATGATTCAATTAATCCTGTCTGTAAGTCAAGTGTTCGCTGATGAACTTTATTCACCTATTGAGGTTACTTCTCTACATTTCTTTAATAAGGCTGAAGCAATTCTGCTGTTCCCAAACAAGCTGCCAAAGCCAAGACCAATTCCTATTAATCTGATTGACATTAATGACCTTATCATGATCTTACTTTTGCAGGGCCATTTTATTAGATTTTTAGGGAGATCACAAAGGAACATTTTAAAACTATGTAATTTGTTCAAGTTAATTAAATTATTATGTAAAAATATCAATAAGGAAATTATTTTAATAAAAGTTGAATTCTAAAGTGAAAATGGCCTTCATCAAACAAACTTAAAAGTAATTGAGATCAAAATAGTAACTCTAACAAAACTAACAAAATTCTAATGCTTTTCAAAATGATGTACAAAATTCAAGCATAAAGGCTAAGCATACCTCAGATATATACTATATTGCCAAAAGAATTGGGACACAACTCCAAATCATTGAATTCAAGAGTTTCCATTGCTTCCCTGGCCACAGATGTATAAAATCAAGCACCTAGGCATGCACACTGCTTCTACAAACATTTGTGAAGGAATGGGTCACTCTCAGGAGCTTAGTGAATTCAAGCAGTGATAGGATGCCACCTCTGCAATAAGTCCATTTGTGAAATTTCCTTGCTACTGCTAGTGGTATTATAAAAAAAGTGGAAACAATTGGGAACAACAGCAACTCAGCCACGAAGTGGTAGGCCACGTAAAATCGCAGAGCAGGAATAGCGCATCTTGAGGCACACAGTGTGCAGAAGTCGCCAGCTTTCTGCAGAGTCAATAGCTACAGACCTCCAAAAGCTCAAGAACAGTGCGTAGAGAGGTTAATGGAATGGGTTTCCATGGCCGAGCAGCTGCATCCAAGCCTTACATCACCAAGTGCAATACAAAGCATCAGGTGCAGTGGTGTAAAGTACACCACCGCTAGACTCTACAGCAGTTGGAGATGTGTCATCTGGAGTGACAAATCATGCTTCTCTGTCTGGCAATCTGATAGACAAGTCTGGGATTGGCAGTTACCAGGAGAACAGTACTTGCCTGACTGCATTGTGCCAAGTGTAAAGTTTGGTTGAGAGGGGATTATGGTGTTGAGTTGTTTTTCAGGGGTTGGGCTTGGCCCCTTAGTTCCAGCAAAAGGAACTATTAATGTTTCAGCATACAAAGCCATTTTGGACAACTTCCTGTTCCAACACAACTGCGCACCAGTGCACAAAGCAAGGTCTATAAAGAAATGGATAAGCAAGGTTGGTCTGGAGGAACTTGACTGGCCTGCACAGAGTCCTGACCTCAACCCAATAGAACACCTTTGGGATGAATTAGAGTGGAGACTGCAAGCCAGGCCTTCTCACCCAATATCAGTGCCTGACCTCACAAATCATCTCCTGGAAGAATGGTCAAAAATTCCCATATACACATTCCTACACCTTGTGGAAAGTCTTCTCAGTAGAGCTGAAGCTGTTATAGCTGCAAAGGATGGGCCAACTCCATATTAAAGTCTATGTATTAAGATTGGAATGTCATTAAAGTCCATGTATATACAGTATATATACATGGACTTTAAATCTCTTCCATATATACAGTGCATCCGGAAAGTATTCACAGTGCATCACTTTTTCCACATTTTGTTATGTTACAGCCTTATTCCAAAATTGAATAAATTCATTTTTTTTTATATATTTTATTAATTTCATTACAATCCATACATAGCAATCAAGTTTTTACAAAAAGAAGAATTATGTTAAGAACAGATCGATCCCCACCCCTGAGAGAGAGAGCAAGCCAAATGGTGTAAGATTTAAGGCTTGTAAACATACCTAAGTTAATAAATTCTCTGTGCTTTATAAACTTATTTTAAAATATTACTGATTAGATCCTGCCCTGTTTTGAAAAAAGTCTGTACAGATCCTCTAACTGAGTATTTGATTTTTTCCAATTTCAAATAATATAACACATCGGTTTCCCACTGACTTAAAAGAGGAGAGTTTGTGTTCTTCCAGTTTATCAGAATGAGCCTGCGTGCCAACAGTGTAGTAAATGCAATCACAATTTGTTTGTCCTTCTCCACTTTAAGCCCCTCTGGAAGAATCCCAAACACAGCTGTTAATGGGTTAGGAGGGATTGTGAGTCCAAGGCTCTCTGAGAGGTAATTAAAAATTTTTGTCCAGAATAATGTTAATTTGGTGCAGGCCCAGAACATGTGACCCAGTGAGGCTGGGGCTTGGTTGCAACGTTCGCAGGTTGGATCATGCCCTGGAAACATTTTGGAGAGATTTAGTCGAGACAGATGTGCTCGATATATAATTTTGAGTTGTATAATTGTATGCTTTGCGCATATGGAGCTCGAGTGAATTCTCTGCATTGCTACTTTCCACTCCTTTTCTGATATATTAATTGAGAGATCCTTTTCCCACTGTCCTCTTGGATCTTTGAAAGGAAGGGATTGTAAAATGATTTTATATATTGTAGTGATGGAGTCTAATTCCTTAAAATTGAGCAATATTTTTTCCGGCGTGGATGATTAAATTCATTTTTTTCCACAGAATTCTACACACAACACCCCATAATGACAACGTGAAAAACGTTTACTTGAGATTTTTGCAAATTTATCAAAAATAAAAAAATTGAGAAAGCACATGTACATAAGTAATCACAGCCTTTGCCATGAAGCTCAAAATTGAACTCAGGTGCATCCTGTTTCCCCTGATCATCCTTGAGATGTTTCTGCAGCTTAATTGGAGTCCACCTGTGGTAAATTCAGTTGATTGGACATGATTTGGAAAGGCACACACCTGTCTATATAAGGTCCCACAGTTGACAGTTCATGTCAGAGCACAAACCAAGCATGAAGTCAAAGAAATTGTCTGTAGACCTCTGAGACAGGATTGTCGCGAGGCACAAATCTGGCGAAGGTTACAGAAGGTCCCAATGAACACAGTGGCTTCCATCATCCATAAGTGGAAGAAGTTCGAAACCACCAGGACTCATCCTAGAGCTGGCCGGCCATCTAAACTGAGCGATCGGGGGAGAATGGGCTTAGTCAGGGTGGTGACCAAGAACCTGATGGTCACTCTGTCAGAGCTCCAGAGGTCCTCTGTGGAGAGAGGAGAACATTCCAGAAGGACAACCATCACCTGAAGGACTCTCAGACGATGAGAAACAAAATTCTCTGGTTTGATGAGACAAAAATTGAACTCTTTGGTGTGAATGCCAGGCGTCACGTTTGGAGGAAACCAGGCACCGCTCATCACCACGCCAATACCATCCCTACAGTGAAGAATGGTGGTGGCAGCATCATGCTGTGGGGATGTTTTTCAGTGGCAGGAACTGGGAGACTTGTCAGTATAAAGGGAAATATGACTGCAGCAATGTACAGAGACATCCTGGATGAAAACCTGCTCCAGAGCGCTCTTGACCTCAGACTGGGGCGACGGTTCACCTTTCAGCAGGACAACGACCCTAAGCACACAGCCAAGATATCAAAGGAGTGGCTTCAGGACAACTCTTTGAATGTCCTTGAGTGGCCCAGCCAGAGCTCAGACTTGAATCCGATTGAACATCTCTGGAGAGATCTTAAAATGGCTGTGCACCAACGCTTCCCATCTAACCTGATGGAGCTTGAGAGGTGCTGCAAAGAGGAATGGGCGAAACTGGCCAAGGATAGGTGTGCCAAGCTTGTGGCATCATATTCAAAAAGACTTGAAGCTGTAATTGCTGCCAAAGATGCATCGACAAAGTATTGAGCCAAGGCTGTGAATACTTATGTACATGTGATTTCTCAGTTTTTTTATTTTTAATAAATTTGCAAAAACCTCAAGTAAACTTTTCACATTGTCATTATGGGGTGTTGTGTGTAGAATTCTGAGGAAAAAAATGAATTTAATCCATTTTGGAATAAGGCTGTGACATAACAAAATGTGGAAAAAGTGATGCGCTGTGAATACTTTCCGGATGCACTGTATATATACTAGCAAAATACCCACTTCGCAGCGGAGAAGTAGTGTATTAAAGAAGTTATGAAAAAGAAAAGGAAACATTTTAAAAATAACGTAACATGACTGTCAATGTAATTGTTTTGTCCCTGTTATGAGTTTTGCTGTCATCAAGGATTTGATTATCATTATTTCTTTTAATCAGGTTCGTATTTGGAGGATGTTTTGTGTTCAAGTTACATTCCGTGTTTGTCAACCGTTGTAAAGATAACAGGTTTCATTCATCGAAGTGTTCACTACCCAAATCGCTACTTGTGAATCTAAGATGTTTAACAGGCATTCCTGGTATTAACTTGTGGATTTGCCTACGAGTATTTAGCGACAGCATCTCTATGAACTTGTGGATTTGCCTGCGAGTATTTAGCGGCAGCGTCTCTATTAACTTGTAGATTTTTCTGCGAGTATTTGGCAGCAGCATCACGAAGTTGTTTTCGTCTAGCTGCATCAGAAAATGTACCACAGCGTCTGACACGCCTCCTTTTTACTGTTTTCTCACAGCTTGGATTGCTGCTGTCATAATCGGTTTGAGTTTCATGGTTTGTTTCAATTACGTTAATATTTGCAGGACTTGCTGTGTTGAAGTGACATTAAGCATCTGTCAAGCGTTGTAAGCATACAGCCGGTTTCATCGATAACTTCGCATCTAGCTTTTGAGAGTTGAAACATTCATAAACATCAAAGTGTCCACTACTCAAATCATCACCTGTGAATCTAAGATGTTTAAGAGGCATTGGCAGTTCTCCAAAGGTGTAAAATATTTGGCCATTTTGGTACACTTGAAAGTGACAACCGAACAATTCAGCAGTAGCCATCAACTCACATACAGAAGCATAGGTGATGGGCTTATGAATTTCACTCTAATAGTGCTCCTGTGTAGTATAATTATCTCCTGTACCATCATCAGTCCACACCTTGAACCTGTCCCAGTCATTCAATACATAAGACACAATGTTCATCTGGATATCAAGAGTGAGCCTGATATGGCCGTGCAATATGTAACACAGAGAATGGAAAAGACAGGCGGCATCTCCGGGCATGGAAACCACTGAGTAAGTGACAGTTCTTTGATCGATAGTGATCACCTCGATAGACATGTTAATGGGTGTACGGTTGGAACGGTAAAGGAAATGGGTACCTGAACAGTAAACTAAGTCTAAAATACCTACACAATAACTATAATCATAATAAACGAACACTAAAACCGCGGAAAGCCGTGGATTAAATAAAAAGGCTGCAGTTATCAGCAGGGAGACATGAATACCGTGGTGAAGCAAGGAAGGGAAAGAAGAGACCGGAGCGACGGACGACCTTATATAGGCAGGCAGCCAATTACGTGGGAGGCGTGGGGATGGGGGACGCAACGCTGCCTCACACGGTGACCGAGCCGCAGGCTATGGACGTATATATGTATGTAAGTAGGATTCAGTTATGACCATTACGCGTAGAATTTTGAAATGAAACCTGCTTAGCTTTTGTAAGTAAGCTGTCAGCCAAATTTCAGCCTTCTACCTACACGGAAAGTTGGAGAATTAGTGATGAGTGAGTGAGTCAGTCAGTGAGTCAGTCAGTCAGTCAGTGAGGGCTTTGCCTTTTATTAGTATAGATATATATATACTGTATAATATATATATATATATATTTATACAATATATATATATATATCTATACTAATAAAAGGCAAAGCCCTCACTCACTCACTGACTCACTCACTCACTCACTGACTCATCACTAATTCTCCAACTTCCCGTGTAGGTAGAAGGCTGAAATTTGGCAGGCTTATTCCTTACAGCTTACTTACAAAAGTTAAGCAGGTTTCATTTCGAAATTCTACACGTAACTGTCATAATGGTCAACAACGTCTGCCATGTTGAACTTTCTTGTTTATGGCCCCATCTTCACAAAATTTGGTAGGCAGCTTCCCTGCGCTAACCGAAACTGATGTACATACTTATTTCGGTGGGATGGTGCCACTGTCGGCCACCATATTGAACGTTTCAACGTCACTCATTCTCCAACTTCCCGTGTAGGTAGAAGGCTGAAATTTGGCAAGCTCATTCCTTACAGCTTACTTACAAAAGTTAAGCAGATTTCATTTTGAAATTCTACATAACGGTCATAACGGTCGACAACGTCCGCCATGTTGAACTTTCTTATTTATGGCCCCATCTTCACGAAATTTGGTAGGCGGCTTCCCTGTGCTAACCAAAACCAATGTACGTACTTATTCCGGTGGTATGATGCCACTGTCAGCCGCCATATTGAACTTTTCAACGGTCTTTGTTACTTATGGGCCCATCTTCAAGATATTTGGTACGCGGGTTCCCAACGCTAACTGAATGCTACTTATGTCCATATATACGTCTATAGCCTGCAGCTCCCCCATCCCAACGCCTGCCACGTTGTTGGCTGCCTGCCTATATAAGACCGTCCGTCGCTCCGGTCTCTACATTCCCTTCCTTTCTTCGCCACAAGATTCACATCTCCCTACTGATAACTACAGCCTTTTTGTTTAATCCACGGCTTCGCCGCTGATTTATTGTTCGTTTACTACGATTATAGTTATTGTGTAGGTATTTAAGACTTTCTTTACATTGTTCAGTTACCCATTTCCTTTATTATTCCAACCGTACCCCCATTAATATGTCTATTGAGGTGATCACCATCGATCAAAGAACTGTCACTTACCGAGTGGTTTCCGTGCCCGAAGATGGCACATGCCTTTTCGATTCTCTTTGTTACATTTTGCACGGCCATATCAGGCTCACTCTTGATATCATTGTGTCTTATGTATTGAATGACTGGGACAGGTTCAAGTTGTGGACTGATGACGGTACAGGAGATAATTATACTACACAGGAGCACTATAAGAGTCAAATGCTTAAGCCCTTCACATATGGTTCTGTATGTGAGTTGATGGTTGCTGCTGAATTGTTCGGTTGTCGCTTTCAAGTGTACCGAAATGGCCAAATATTTTCCACCATTCGACAACCGCCAATGCCTCTTAAACATCTTAGATTCACAGGTAAGGATTTCAGTACTGGACACTTTGATGTTTATGAATGTTTAAACTCTCAAAAGCTGGATGTGAAGTTATCGATGAAACCGGTTGTATGCTTACAACGCTTGACAGATGCCGAATGTCTCTTCAACACAAGTCCTGCAAATACTGTCGTACTTGAAACAAACCATGAATCTCAAACCGATTATGACAGCAGCAATCCAAGCTGTGAGATTTCAGACAAGATTACTTTTCACATGGCCAACTGTACGTTGTATGCTCAAGAGTAAGCTCAGCGCACAGCTTGGTCATATTACAACCGGAGGGCTGAACTGACAATGCTGTATACAAAGAGATCCTTAACAAATAATTATTGGTATATTTTACCTCAGTTTAAAAAGATTTAATTTTCTTCTTAATAAAAATTTTAAGGCAGTACTTCACCGCTGCAAAGCGCGGGTATTTTGCTAGTACTCTATATATACAAAATCCTAAACCTAAAAGTCCGATTTTATGTGACTTTTTTGTCATGCTTTAAATCAGGCTTATTTTAAAAACTACATATATGTGTTTGGTATCATTCATTTCAGAATTTATCAAACTTTAATGTGATTTTGTTAGACTTTCAGATTCTTATTCTGTTTTCAAATTTTAAACTAAAAAATATCATGAACTCATGTCCCACGAGATGAGACTTAACTAAGAGTGCCAAGAGATTTAACCATGCCCAGGGCTGGAAATAAAAGACAAAAAGTAGGACAGCTGCTTTTCAGGCTTTTAAATGTTTGAAGTGCCACGCGAGATGCAAATCATGTGGCACAGCAGCAGCAGCAAGCCAGCAGCTGATCGAGCAAAGATGAGGTAAAAAAAACAACTGTATTTGTTTCCCATTGTATCACTGTTTAAAAAGGGGTTTCAGAGGAGCGACCGTATCTTCTTTGGGGTGCATTCTTCCCCGCTCTTCACAATGTGAAAAAAGACAGACACATATTGAAAAAAATACATTTCAAAAATGCAATGCATTCTAATACAAATAGATAGATATTAGAAACGAAAAACACAAAGAAAACAAAAGTAGAACAAAGCAGAAGCCAAAATGGAGCCCTAGTGTAATTCTAACAATTAAAAGGCTGATCTTACTCAAAGCAGTTGCAAAATTAGCCCCAGGAAATTTTTGACTACATTTTTCACAATGGTATTTTCTTGATGTGTTCCTTACTTCAGTGGCACCCAAAGCAAATTGCAATAGCAGTTGGGATAGGGGATGGGGATGTGTGTGCATAATTTCTACTACCTAAATTTCTCTGCATTTCTGTGGAACCCAGACCTGAATTCTATTCACCTGAATTCCCCAAATAACACTGTCGAGATCTGAAGGTCCCTAAAGCCCTACTGTATACCACAACTACTTAGTAATTTATTCTATTTATCAAATGGTTCTTTGTTTGAAGAGAAATCCTTTAATATTTGTGAAAGTTTGCCCTTAACACGTTTCTAGCCATATCCCCATGCTCTTTTTGAAGAATTTATGGTAACGTAACAGTTTTCTATTAGATAAAATTAAGTTGTGTATTTTATTAGCTTCTTGTTTATATTATGTCCCTAGTGAGTGGCAAAGTGTTGCATGTTGGTTGGAAATATAAGTTATAATTTAACAGCACTATGTACACCTGACAATACGACTGCTGTACAATGATGCAGTAGTTATTATTTCTGTGTCACTATGTTCTAACAGGGAGGCTCAAATAAACCCATTGATACCACTTTAAGGCAGGAGGTTGTGTTGTTACTAACAGCATCTCCTATTTTCTCTGAAACACCAAGCACTCCCTTAAGCCCCACCTCTCCTTGGCCCAGGGTGTATAAAAATAGATGGTCAGACAAAGGTGGTGTTTTTTGACCAAGGAAGGCAAAGGAGTAAAAATTCCTTGAAACCAGTACTAATTACTAATTACAGTGCGAACGGCACTTACTTTTGTTGCGTTTTGTTTATTTGTAAGCAGAAAAAACTTTTTTAAAATGGGTTTCCACTGGCTTGGTACTTCAAGATTTCACACCGGTGTCTGGAAATTCTTCTACATTCTATCTCAAAGTTCTTTAAACACAGTTAAGAGTTAGTTCCCAAAGTTTCTGCATTCGCCACATGAGTTGTCTCAGTGTACTACAGAAGATATGCATTACAATTGTCATACACGCCAGCCTGGTAAGTGTTTTGTGGGGATTGATTATAGGCTACACCAGGGCAGGTAGTGGCTGGAAGAATTTTGTGTTAACACAATTGATAATTCATTTCAATTTTTTTACCAGCGGTCCAAAGACTGAGTTCCACACTTATGAGAAATGACATCACAGCCATGCTTCTAACTCTGCTTCTTTCAATCTGAACTGATATAAGTGCTGCCATCACAGGAACTGGGTGTTATGTGTATATCTACACTTACAGAAGTCAGATCTGCCAGCCATTGCATTGTAGTGGAATCTCCAGGAAGTGACCTAACTCTTTATCATTTTTTGTTTATTCATTAACATATTATAATTAGTGCCCAATATGATGAGCACAACTGTATATATGAGTAGCCCCCTATTAAGTAATATGTTTTGCCTTGCAGCACCTGCTGCTACAGGCATAGGGTGGCTCTACATAACCCTGAAAGAAGACTAAAACTTCTGAAAATGAAACGTTTGATATTTATTTTAACTCATCTATTAGCACAACACAGTAGTGAAATGGTTAATTCAGTTCTGAATTAGTCTCCCTTTCCTCTGTCACTGGCTGTGTGGTGTTAAATGTTCTTTCTGTGTCTTCATGAATTTCGTCCTAGGTACTGTAGTTTTGCTTTCAAATATAAGCAAATGTATTGGGTTAATATGTAAATATTAATGAGGCCCATGGAAGTATGAAAGAGTGAGCTCTGAGACTGGCTGGCACCCCGTCCAGGGTAGCTTGCTGCCTTGGACCCAGTGTTACTAGAACAGCCTTCAGCCACACAACCCTGTACTGGATCAAGCAAGTTTTAAAATATTGTTATGTTATATTAATTTTCATACAATTAAATAGAAGAATTGACTTAGTTTTGTTTTTACATATTTTGGCAATAACATGCAAGCAATTATTTATGTACTGTAAATTACAAATATATGGCATCACATCAGAGCAACATATAGCCATTAGCATGATGAATTACATGCTGAAATCAGCAACCAAACGTTGCTGAATAATTTTCTTTTCTGTGCCTGACAGAAAATATGTATTACTACAATAAATCATTCCCCAAAGCAATTACGCTTAATTCCAGAAAATGATTTAAAAGTGTATTTGTAAGGATATCAAGAGTGTGCTTTATACTAATTACATTAATATTTTGTATGTTTTGCTCTAATTCTTTACTTTTTTTAGTGGTATATTTTTTGTGGCTGCCTCGATCAAAACATACGGTTGGTGTGTACAGCCATGCAATATGAACATCTGTGAATCTGTGTTTTTATATTGGCATTAATAGTTGCCATCTCTATAAATTCACAGAAAACTGGATAACATGCTGTGTTGCCTGTGTAAGATGGGTTGAAATCAAAGTAATCAATGTAAACATCAGCGTATTCAGTGCAAATGTATGCGATGTACCATCTGATAAAATATATTTTGTAATGCATGTAGTAATAAAATGCATTGCCTTTTTCATTCCAACAGACACATCACAAAAAGTTACACAGCTTTTATAATAATAATAATAAATTATAATAATAATAATAGTCTACTAAAGATTAGACTTCCTATAACACAGAAGATGTTTTTTATTGCATATGATCAATTAGAAAAGAAGCTATAGGTGTGGACACATAGAACCAAGAAGTTATGTGTTAGAAAGATTGCTCAGATTATTCTCAGTGTGAGAAGCCTTGTGTTTTTGTTTTCTAGTGGTTCTTACCTTTTGAACAGTTTCTGCCTTTGCTTCATATTTTGGTACTCTGTATTTATTGCCAGGATCATTTGCTGTGTATGACCATTTGTCCAAAAAAAAAGATTTTGCTTAATTTTTTCATCATTTCTCTTTAGAAGATGGTTCATATTGGTCAACAACAGCGTACATGCTGCTGGCTGTGCTTTACAAGGCAGTGTGCTGCACTGCAGTCTTATGACTCAGCTTTTCCTGTAATGTACCTGGTCTCATGGGACTCCAACACACACAGTTCTGCTCCTGTGGACGTGACTGGTATGCACTTGACAATAGTACATGACTGACAGTTACGAGTGTCATGCAAGCTCAACACTATGCACTAGAATTAATTACCCAACTAAGAGTTTTTCATAGCTTTTATCAAATATACCTGTACAATCTCTACAGCTGCCATTTGCTAGTGACCCAAGATAATCTATAAATTCAGTCTAATGATTGAGTAACACATTTTAGGGCCCTTTCATGACCATAACATCTTTCACTATTAAATCAAGATAGCCAAATAGCCAATATAATGAAGTGAGTTTGCCAATGTGCTTCTTTTTATTATTCATTCTCTATTTCTCTGTCTGTTTTTTTTAAGCATCTCATTTGACTCTTCTCCTTAGTCACTGAATATAATAACCGAATCTCCAGGGATTCCTTATTTTAATCGTTAGTGAGATGACATTAATATACTAAGGCTGTGTTTTCACTAGTGGGAGATCAGGCACAATAAGTGTTTTCTCATGTGACCATTCCTGTTATTTACTACCCAGATATGTCACCATAACTAAACCGTTATGAATACAACTTTGATGTATGGACTTTGAATTAAGGATTTATCAGCCACAGAGGGTGCTTGTATTATTCTATAATATTATCAAAAACTTCAGCTACTAATTTAATTCTTGCACGTGAAAGCATTTTAAAATGTCATCCTCTAAATATTTCCTGACTTTTAGGTTAATAAAATTACATTAGGCCCATTACATCTACCCTTTATTCACTTAGTAAAACATGGCCTACAGACATACACTTATTTGAGTCTTTACCTGATGGTTTTACCGTTGTTCATAAATTCCACACCATAGAGTGAGAAAGTTAACTTGCTGCAATAGTTAATAATACATTTTATTCAATATTCATGTGTTATAAAGCCTTATCAGTTAGCATTATAAGTGTTTGTTCTTCAAACAGGAGAGATTTCTATTCACTGGGCAACTACTAGTGTATTTGTCCTTTTGTCCATCCAGATAGGCAATGGTTGTCTTGTTCTGTCCAGCTGGCTGGTGCTCAAGGACTTATTTGTTGTTATTCAATCATTCATCGAGCACTTGATGTCTAGCAGCAAATAACAAATATAATGTAAAGAACAGCATGCATGGGATTGGTCCCATTCCCTTAACTGATCAGGAGGCCAATGTAACAGAAAGTTTGGGGGAGGCTCATTTTCCAATTTATATGGTCCCCTGACCAGCTAGATGGCAGCATCCCTGGGCTTTATGACCACTCAAATACCCACCCACAGAGAATGTTAAGAACAGTATTGTAAAGAGGTAGCCCTGCTGGGGTGCATGGGTGCCCCCAGAAGGTTCCGCAGTTACACTGCCTACTTTATGGGACTTCCAGCTGACCCAGAAGTTGTTTCATTGAGCTCCACCCTGACACTGGAAATACTCCAAGATTAAAGGAGTTGCTCAACCTCATCCAGGCAAATTGGGGTCAGGTGTGGACAATGGGCAAAGCTTGTCTGGGAGGTGTGGAGGTGAAGAAAAGAGAGAAAAGAAGGATTGTACTTTGCTTTATGCCATTTTGAAGCCCTTTTGTAAGGTATTACTGTTAATAAACCTTATATTTATATTGGGATTTGTTTCTGTGAGGCTGTGTATGAGGTTTGGGGAGCTGCAGTGCCTACTGGTGGTCACAATATGTATAAAAATGTGGCACTACAGGCAGATCCTGAAATAATTGGTAGTTTGTAAAGGTAAAAGTAATGAAAACAATAGTAAATAACATTCCTACAGGCCTTTTCATTCTTTCAGTTCAGAAGATGTGCAGCTAGTAGTGGTGTGAAACTGAGAGCAGGCTTCTTCCTGGTGCTGTTCCTCCATTCTACAGAGGGTGAAACTACGTTAACAACTGTTCCCCCACCGCACCCCTCCTTTACTATTACCTCTACCTTTAAAGTTGTCTTTGAAAAAGACTCACCAAGCTTGAATGTGCAAACTTTCTTCTATATTGTCTTGTCTGTTCAGCCAACTGGCCTAAACACTAGACAATGACTGTCTTTTTTCTAAGTGGCTGTACAACTTGTCCTCCAACAGACAGACATAAATGGTATCTTTTTTTTTGTCTGTTGTTTGCACATGTTTGTCTATGAAAGCCCCTAACATTTCAGATGACTAAAATAAAAAAACCTTTAGTCTTTAGATTGTGATTTTACTTTCCTTGAGATAAATTCAGGATTGTCCTTGTGATAAAAAACAGAAACTACAAAATTTGTTGTGTGATTATCACAGCCATTGAATTTTGCTACTTTGAATACAATTGATTTATAGATTACTGCACTTACACTTAGGTGCTCTGATTCTGAGCACCAGCCCCAGCATGCTTCAATATGATGTCTTTGACTCTTGTAGGCTGAGAATTTTATTAATTATTTTGAGCAGAGGTGTGTTATTATCCAGAAGATCACAGGTCACTGTGCTGCTGTCCTAATTGGACTGACAAAATCCTTCAAACCTGATGACTGTTTATAGAGACTATAATGTTATGAGGCAGAGACTATGAGGATCTAAAACATTTGCACCATTATTTTGCTTTTATTTTATAGGCATGATTCGTGTCTTGATTCATTTACAAAGAACAGTATTACTTACACACCCATACCTTGGTCAGAAAACAGTAACATCTGGTTTCACAATTACACCATTTTTATATGATTTTTGTTGGCATCAAAATATCAGCTGAAATGTTAAGGTGTGAGCATTCTGTGGGAGTACTGGGCGGAGTGGTACAGGCTGGACAAATGAAGTTTATGCTAGAGGCTGGGGCGGAGGCATGATAAACCTAGACTACCAAGCCAAAGACACACCTCATTTGTAGAAATTTTCAAAGGCAAGTTTACCATAGGTGTATATATGACTTCTAAGCCCTAACTTACACTTGATGCAACATAACATGAAAGAGTGCACTGATTTTTATAATTAAACATAAAAAGAGCATTTACCAACTAGAACAAAAAGTGCTATTTAAGTCAGATGACAAATCTGGAGTCATGTGAACCATAAGGTATATGGGGTTTATTTTAAAATTAATTATTTTTCTGTGCCAGCTTTTTTTCAGACCAGGTTTGCAGGAACTGTTATCTGCCCTAGCAACTATGAGTCCATCACAAGGAGCAAAAAAGTGCACACTTCATTAATTTTAAGTCACTCATGAATCTGATTGATTGTCTGTAGTGTATATGAAGAAACTGGAAAAATGTAAACTCTGCACAGAAGGAGGAGCAGAAGACCAGTCCAGCCAAGCACTGAAAACTTCTACAATTTGCCACACTTTCAGCCTAAATTTGAACAAAACATTTATGTGTTTTTATACAAAACTGTTTCATCTTCTATACAAAAAAGTCTAGAAATTAGAGAACTATCTAGACTAAAAGCCATACAGCCTGACACAATCAAAATATGAATTTTTAAAGAAATTTGCTTCATTTTCAGCACTGTAGCATCTCCTGTGTCCAAGCGTTCTGCCATATTCATTTGATATGTTTTTCAGATGTTTATATTATTGATGTACATTTACAAGCCCAAGGTGCAGAACACATTTACAAATATATCATAATTCAAATAAAGCTAGAAACTGAATAAAAACAGAAATGCTGGACACATATACACTGTACAAGTTGTAAGAAGCTGTTCTAGCATCAAGCAATTCAGAATAATGCCAAAATAGTTAACAAACCTTACTAAAGAGTTGTATTATTAAAAAAACTGGGAGAATTTTATAAAGGGCAACATACAGTGCTAAGCTCAGCATCGCTATCTCAGGAGTAATGTTGGGGTGATAACATCTTAAAAGTAACATGTGCTATGTAGTCTGATTATTTTTTAATATAATGAATAACCTAATGCAATACTTATTTTATTAAAGAAAAATACCTGCATTATTATTAATGAAACTGCACTGCGTGTAAGACAGAAAGCATACATACCAGTACACTGCTCCTTTGCAGGGATCAATCATATAGCCAAGCAGAAAAGAGTGTGCTGCATGAAATTCACTAAGAGAAACTCATTTTTACAGTGTCAGTTTAGTTTTAAACCAGCTGTTTATTATAGATACACTGGAACGGTGTGATCTGGTGGCAGCATTGACTCAAGTTTGGCACAGTTCATGGATATAAATAGGGGTTTGATGATGTATACTTCACAGTACATGAAGGGTTAAATGTACATATAAAACACAAGAAAATTATCAAGTCTGGCTATGTTTCTGGCCAGTTTCATGAAGGTTCATAAGTGGGCTTAGGATTTAATCTTTTTTTCGTGCATTTCTATGACATTGGAAAGTTTTTTTTTTTCAAAGGAGAACACCATAAGTGGTTTCACATATGTAAACAGACGTTTTGAAGAAACTAGATTTCTGCTTGAACTGGTTATTCTCCTTATCCCAGTTTTGTGTGTGCATGTGAATGCACTGTCTAGGAAACAACTAATCGGTTAATAGCTTACAGCTTTTCTGCAAATATGGAAGTTAATTTAGCCTTGAAAGATGATGCAAACAATTCCTACATCTGTTGACTACTTGCAATCTCTTTGTCTATACAAAGTCAGTGTTAGAACAAAGTGTGTTGCTACACCTTCTGAAGCATTTTTAGGACAATATTGCATTCTATATTGCAATCATAATAGTGATGAAAAGGTAATTAATAAAGGAAGACAGACAGATCAACATGATGCTTAAAGGCACAGGTCTATCATTTACAGAAATAGCAAAGAAAGCCAAAGTGTCAGTAAGTACAGTTTTCTACACCATCAAAAGGAACTTGGAAACACAAGGGACTATGGTAGGAACAAGTCCATCAAACCTAAAGCCACAACAGAATAAGAAGAAAAGTTTTGAGAGTCATCAGCTTGCTTGATATGTGCCCCATTAGGTCCGTAATACAAGAAATAAAGATGAGCCCAAAAATATGAAATATTTTTTTCCTTCATCTTCCCGTATCAGCAACAAAAATATTGACATAGTTCCCCCTGCACTACTCAACAGTCAGGCAATAAATGAAAATATGGCGTACCAATATACAGCAAAATGCCTTTGATTTCTCTCCTGGTTAGACCCTACAATCAGACTTCGAGTCTGTGGTCACAAAGCTTTTTTTGTCAGAAACCTCAAAATAACTCTGGTAACAATGAAACAGTGTGGCCATGAAGCAGCTTGCACAGTGTTTGAGTTTGACAGAAGTTAGTCCAGGTCATTATCTTATTAGTACTCCATTCTGTTTGTGAATTATGTTACATAGGTGTTTATACCATTGCATCAATAATGCCTGGCATTACTCATGCCCAGTTATCCCTTGGTAGCAGGATAGCAAACCATAAACAAAAAGGTTTCCAAAATGGTTATACTTGTAAAAAATAAAATGGCAATGTGGAATAAAAAAAAACATGATGTATAATAATTTTATTTGTAATATTGTAAATAATAGAAGAGAATAATAATATGCTTAATTACAAAAGTATGCAAGAAATAAAATAAAAACAACACAATATCATAACAATTAGCAAAGTCAATCTTACAACATTACAGTAACAAAGAAGAAACTGGTATGTAAGGTAGAATTAAAAACCAATAATAAAGAATATATAACAAAAGATTTCTAAGTGACAAAATTTTATTCAAAAATGCACTAAAAAAATCATTTTGTTGGACATATGTGACTAAAAAAAATTGTGAGGCATCCATAAAAGAATTAATTTAATTCAATTAAATATGGTAAATTCAAATACAAAGCAGAATGAGAACAAAACTCAAGGCGGCAACTGGTTAACCAGGTAAAGATTGGGCAAAGAAAACTACTGCATGTATTGAACATAATTGGACCCCTATAGAGGAAAATTTCACACAAAATGAATGAAATAAATGCACAAATTAATAAATGTACTGTGACATATGAAAATATATAAATAAAAGCAGCAATATATGTGAGCATACAAATATTTAAAAGCATCATGAAATGTACTTTTTTGCTGTTCATTTATTTATGTATTTATTTCATTTATTTATTTCAGTGACACTGCACGGAACATGAAATACACCTTGATATGAAAATTGTCGTTTTCATTCATCAAAGTACAGAGGGTGGGCTCTGAAGAGTACTTTGTTATAACAGGTGAATCATCCATAGAGTGGAGGTATGTCTTTGGCCTTTAAGTGCTGCGTTTACAGCAGAAAGTAAATATTAAAACTTCTGAGAGGGTGATGAATTCAGAACCTCTTGAATTAAAGTAGCCACTTTGTGCAGTAATTCTAGGCTAATGTTTCCTGCACACATACAGTATACAAAATGTCAAGGACACAGAATTCCCAAAGCAAGCAAAGTGCGTGCTGAAGGATGTGATTGGGGGCACGTACTGAAATTTAACTGTTAATCTAACTGCACACTGTTATGAAGGGCTCATATAGAGCATTATGTAAATACGTTCACACTATTCTATTAATTACATGATAGATTAAAAACTGCAATGAGAGAAAACAATAAACAGTGACTTCTCACTTAACAGTGAAGCTCATTTGTACACTCAGATATAATCCTTAACTTTTATACTTAATCATTTCCATTCCATTTTTAATTTTATTAACTATTCTAATAAAATACTTTCATAGCATAATTTCAGAATAAACCTAAAGTGTTTCATACTGAATTGTCCTTTAAAAGAAAAGTAGACTGTTTTAACAGATGGTTTCAGTTTTTCATGTCTACATGCCAACAAAATACTGAGGTAAACAGAAACAACAGATGTTAAATTCAGCCATTTGGAATTATTTGCTTACCTTGCACACAAGAATATGGATACACTTTTGGTTTAAAACTATGTTTGAATATTTTATCAGCAAACCAAGCTAGAAACAAAGCATATTTCAAAGGATACCATGCATTCCTTTTTATGACAACTTCTTTCATAATATATGAATGTCTTTTAAATAACAGTTTGCAAATAAAATATCATAGAGGTTTCTCCTCCATCTAACCTGACGTCTGTTATCTTGAGATTACAATAGTCAACCACAACTGCAAATAGGCCATTCATATTTTTTCAGATATGTGCTTCCAAAACAAATAAAATTCAAGGTCAACAATTTGTTTCCTGTTTAAACCATAACCAGACAACAATCTAAATTTTAAAGAAAAATGAAAACTTATTTTTATTATTATCCTGGAAATTTATAAAATATTAAAATTATTGCAATAATTGCTCCTGCACAGAGTTGTTTAATGTGCACTGGAAAAAAAGGTGTGAAGAGGACATAATGCTTTATATTAATAAAAGTGTTATTGTATACTTGAAATTGGACAGGGCTGTATAGTGATTCATCAGATTCAGCTTTAAGCAACTGGATTTTAATCCCAGGGATTCTTCAGCTTTCTTCTCACATCACCAAAGCAAACCTGTTATAGGCATCATTTATTCTAAATTGACCAAGTGAGTGATTATGAAATATGCTGGCTATGCACTCCAACCAATTTTGGATTTGTAAAAAGTTATTTTCATATTATGAAATATCATTTGTTGGCAAATGCAAATAGTGTTCGATAAATTATCAAGATATGGTACAATAAGGAAATACAATATAAAAATGTCCAAGAGAGTGAATAACCACTGAATTTTTGTATTATGACTAAACCTTGTCATGATCTTGATTCTAGAATAAAACTCCTGATGAACATGGAATATATATATATATATATATATATATATATATATATATATATATATATATATATAAAGTAGCTCAGTTGCATGGCATTGTCCAAGTTAGACTGTGGCAAAACAGGGAAAAAATAATAATAATATATTACTAAAAGGTATTCGACCCAAATTTGTTGTATTTATCCCTTAAACACTATGAGTATCAAATGCATCCTTGTATACAATAATTATGTTTTTATTTCTAGTGCAGAAAACCAGAAACTTCAACAAATAACTCTGCTGACAATTTGACCCTACTCAGTGCATCCTAGGGTCATTACAAAAATTGTGAGGAAATGGTTGATTAAAGAAAAAGTTAAATGTATTTGGTGGGAAACAAACTTTCTTATTTGAAGGGCAGCTATCACACCACTGTCACAACATGTATGGCACTGTTTCTCTATTGAGAGATCACACTGTAGTATTTCATACCACTCAGTATTTTGAAACTTTCCCATTTTTGCCCATGTATTATTGCTAAACCTGGATATAAAGGTAAAGAGATACAATTATTGTTTTTAGATTGAATATGATTGGTGATCATAATTCTTTATGAGATTTGAGTTAACTATAGGGTTATAACCACTGTGCTCGACCCTGAGCTAAACAAAAGTTATATGTCAAAAGTCTGACTTTTACACTTTCGTATACAACAGATAAACAATGCCAGGCAGGTTGCATAAGATACATAGTGGTGAGAAGATATTGCAATAAATAATTCCAGAGAGAGTATAACCTCACCCAGGAAGGCTTGGGGCCATGAAAAAAATGTTAGAGGCAATGCTTGATTAAAGAAAAAGTTAAGTGCAGTGGGTGGAAATACAACCTGAATTTCTTGGTTGAAAGGTTACTATGCTAACCATCACTCCGCCCTCACAAACTGTGTGGTACTCATTCACTTCTAATAGATCAAACTGCAGTGTTCTTTGCCACTCACTCTGACCTGCTGTTAGCTGCTCCAAAGGTTTTTTGACAAACATCAGGTGAGAAGTACCAGTTTGCCAAACTTCAAGTTTGTGGCTTGACAAACAAAGCAATGTGTAAAGAACAAGCAAACAAATCAAGACTATGCTTTATAGATATGCAAATTAAAAAGTATTAAAACAAAACAAACCAGGGGCTCAATCAGTGGTAAAACAGGCCTTTAATAACCAACACCTATCTTACCTAATACCTAGTAATAGGTGCAAGTAACATTTTTTCTAGATAAGAATGGGTGGTCTGCTTCTTTACTCAAAATAGAATGCTCATCCCTACAATGTGGAGTCTTTGCACTGCTTCTAAATTCAACCCCCACTCCACATCTGGTTCTTCAATGCCTGTGTCTCAAGATCTCAAGATAGAGAAGGACAGGCAGGATTTGATTCCTGTTGATGTATTTGGCATTTTATGTCTACCTTTTTGATTTCCCTTCATTTGTTGGAGCATTATGACATTATTATCTTCTCCTTCGCTGTTTATTTTGTTTTTGACCTTGTTCCAAGGCTACATAAAATGTCAGTTGTGTTTGTTTAGTATGTATAAGTGTTGTATTTGTTTCACTTTTTCCATGTATAAAATATATACTTGAAGAAGAGTTTCCTTGATGCATCTGCAAGGATCATCATCAAGCATGGCATTTGACCCTTGAGGAGGTGGTGGTTCCCGTTACTTCTGGATTGTGTACAGTGTGGTCCCAGGGACGCCCAGGAGGACGAGAGGAAGGCTTGTGCCTCCTCCAGACCACGAGGGGGCGTCCGTCCTGGTTATGTTGGGGGCCTCGGGTAAAAGGCTTGGAAGCCCAGCCCTGTAGGGACCCATGGCCACCGCCAGGCGGCGCCCCGATGCCGGTATATCCCGTGTGGTCCCCGGCCGGGATGCCCAGGAGGACCAGAGGAGGGCTTGTGCCTCCTCCAGACCGAGAGGGGGCGTCCGTCCTGGTTATGCTGGAGGCCTCAGGTAGAGGGCTTGGAAGCCTAGCCCTGTAGGGACCCGTGGCCACCGCCAGGCGGCGCCCCAGTGCCTGATTATCCCAGGAGCCCGCCACTTCCGCCACACCAGGAAGTGCCGGGGGGAAGACTTTGGAGGACACCCGGAGAGCTGCCAGGAGGACAGCCGGCACTTCCGCCACGCTGGGGCGTGGCCAATTGAAGAATGCCGGGAACACCTGGTGCTCGTCCGGGAATCATATATAAGGGGCCGCCTCCCTTCATTGAGCAGTGGATGTCGGGTGGAAGTGGACAGAGCTGGAGAGAGGACTGGAGGCGGCCAGGAAAGAAAGGCACAGAGACTGTGAGCCCTGGACTTTGGGAAATTGATGCAAGAGGCACTGGGATTTTGGGTTGCACGTAATTTGTAAATAGTGTAAATAAATAGTGTGTGGTGGAACTATGTTGTCCATCTGTGTGTGTCCGGGTCAAAGTTCACAACAGTAAAAGCTAGAACCATGCATTTTAAGAAGAAAAAGGAAGCATCATACAACCATAATCCATCATACCAAGCACTGCTATTATTTCTTCGAAGGAATCCATAGATCATCTCTATTTATCTTGTTACACATGGCAGTAAGGGATTTAGGAGTGTTCATTAACCACATCCCAGGGCTGTCCGACTGTTTTCTGGATTCATCAGTAAGACAGTTTTTTGCTCATACTTCAAAATAGCAGTGTTTGTATTGTGATTTTCTGTCAATTCATTATTTGGGACTTGGTTGTGTTTCATCCATTTCTCAATCTCCGTAATTTCCGTGATTTAATTGAACTTTTTGTGTAAATGAAAGTTTGTCATTTTGTGAATTATATATGTTTTCTGGTTAAGACAAGGGAGGACAAGGGAGATTAAGGCCATGTTGGGATTCTTCCTTTTTCTATATTTGTATATATTTGCATCGGGATCAGGAAATACAGGGATTTATGCATAATATATTTCATCCTTTTCCAATATAGTAATTTTTTTCACATTCTCAACCTTTTATCTTTGACTAACTTGCTTGTATTTACTGTTGACAGGGGCTTTGAGTGGAGGGTGGTTGAGAAACGAAAGGATAAGAATGGTTTGATTTGGCCAAGTAAGACCTCGCTGTAGTTCTGCCGGAATGGGTAACTTGCCGCCATCTGAGCATGAGTGAGGTTGTTACAGCCTAAATGTTGTTTGCCTTTTTTTCAGCACTGTGGTGTTTTTGCCTGTTATGGGTTATTTAAACAGGTAAATGTGCATGCTTAATGCACAGACTCAGGGGTGAAGCAAGCTCTTGTGAACTTTGTTCTGACATTTCACTTTCTTTTTCTAGCTAGTGATTGGGACTGTCTCCTTTACCATTTGTTGTCCTGTACATTTTGCCTCCATTCCACTGTTACTTGGCAATGCAGCTGCACAATTGTACCAGTTTTTCTTGTTCTGTTTTATGTGCTGGCTAGTCATAAAATGTCGATGATTCATAAAAAAAGCATTTGTCTAGTATGATAAGCTCCTAACTAGTCTTAATGATTAACAGTTTATATAAGAAATTAAAGTGTATTCTATTCCTGTGAGATTTAAGCTTTATGAATAATTGGGAGAGACAAATGTCATGATCTGCCGACAATTAAAACCATCCTTAAAATTTATTCTAGAAATACATTTCTAAAATAAGGTGAATCATAACACAATTTTGCAATATTTTGTTATTGTTCTATTTCTCAAAATTTTGTTTCTGCGGATGTTTTATGTTATTTTGGGCAATACTAATGACATCATCATGTTTGAGACCCAGGACATTTTCCAGGCCCATGTTACAAAATATGTACTAATTGGTGATGTGGCAGTCACCATATTATCTAAGAGTATTGGATTGTAGTCTTGTCTGAACTTTGAGTTAAAATTAATCTTCACACAAATAGTAAATAATATTTAAGAATTTCCAGTGTTCTATGATGCCCAGGTTGTCCGCAGCTGACCTTAAACCCAGGATATTGACAGTCATGAAACCAGGATAGACTGTGCAATAAGGACACATAAACAACCAAGGAATGGCATATTAAACATGCTTAGTGCTTTTTATTAACAAGAAAGTGTCTTACCAAAGTATAGCACAGAGGTTTTAAATAAATAATTCTGCCATAATAAAAATAGTGTTCAAAACAAAAGGTTAGAAGCAATAAATAAATAAATAATCTAACTATGGTAAAATCCTCATATAGAACACAGTCAGGATCTGTACCTTTACAATTTATTCTTTAACCTTGGGGAATCCAACCAAAAGTGACATCTTACCGTTTTCAGTCTCCTCCTCAAACAGGCCCAGTCAACCCTTTTAATCTTGCCTCCATCCCCAGCCATCGACCCTTTTGCCTTCAGAAAAAGCCCACTCGGTCTTCAGTTGGTCTCTCCTACTCCTGGGGCACTCAGTAGTAGCAAACCTGCCTTCCACTCACTCTTCTCCTTGGGCCACCTCCCGACAACCACTTGCCTCCACACTATCGCAGCAGCACAGCCACAATCCTGCCTTTATTTACTTTCATTTCTTTCCTACCTTTTAAACTCCTGAATCTCATTCTTTCTCATCTTCTCTCTGGATCTCTCTCATCTATTCTGCTCAAGCTCCTTTAATGCTTCAGTGGGCACAGGTGGCAAATTTTGCACCCCATAGCATTACATCTCTAGATGAATGTGGGATCTGTCAGTTCTTCCATCAACACCCTAGAACCACTCGTCCATGCTGCCTTGGGCACCAATGCTCAGCCAGAGCCTGAGCGCACTGTGTACTACCATTGACCTCTAACTGGCATCACTACATTTTCATGTTAGTACCACAAATTAAGTTTTCTCTAATAGGAAAGTTTGCACAGTTGAGCCATTCCTACCTATTTTAAGATTACTGGTTTACTCTAGCATTTTCAGTCCTTGTTACTAGTAGCACTAATTTTTCAGATATACAAGTCAATCACAATAAACATGCTTTCATTTTAGAATGTTCCTTCCTCCTGTGTACCGCAAAATGTCTTCTCTCTGACTTGACAGCAAACAGCCTTACCATGCTATCTGTTCTGTGTATCAGTACATAAGCATGTCCTGTGTCTCTTTTCATTAAAGCTATCTTCAAAAAGTCATAAAACCTATTAGTTGCTTTGCTTTCAATATTTTCAATCATTGGACATCAAGTTTTTCAACCAATGCTCTCTGTAGTCTCCTCATGGCAGCTTTTAGAGGATATTAATTATGGCTGGTTCTTCGCAACTGTCTGCAAGCTTTTCAATGCTTTTTATTGAAGATGGCACTAGTGACCAAAGGAACAACATTTACAATGTTTTTCTGTCTGATTTTGTTTTGCAACTGATTACTCCACCCAACCCATGCAGCTCCTACACTGCAGTGAATTATAAAGAAGCAACGAAAAGAAAGACGGCAAGGGAGAAAAATAAACCAATGTTCACACCCATGAAATACATGGTAATAAATATTTAGAAGATTATTTCACGTTAGATATTGCCTAAAGCCAAACACTGTTATTTTGTGGTGAAATTAATTTTGTTATAAACCATTCCTGAATATTAAAATACTCAAGACATTTCCACCTGGAGGGTAGCAAATTTTAGCTGCCACAGTGTCTAACAGCAAAAAATGGTTCTTGGAAAAAATTCAAAAAGACTGAAGTCATCCATTCAAAGAAACACATGAGGAACACAGGGACAATACGATTAAATAGGGAGCAGAGGAGACCCCAAGTCATAAAGATCAGTTTCAAAACATATGCATGAAAATGACAACAGTGATAATATCATAAATAAAATAAAAGGTCAAGATCAAGGCCAAAGTTGTGACTCTTTCATGGAGTGTAGATAACCCATAAATTAACCATGTATAAGTGGGATGAATTAGTGATTGAGTTTTTTGGAACCTATAAAAAGGATGCAGAATATGTGCTGTATGTTTGGCTGGGGTAGGAGGCAGTGTGGCGTAGTGTTTAGGGCTTTGGACTTCAAACCCTGAGGTGATGGATTCAAATTCCGCTACTGACAAAGTATTGCCAGAAGCATCACCTGCTTGTGCTCCAATTGAAAAAAAAAATGTAACCAAGTGTATCTGAAATGTTGTCACCCTGGTTCAAAAAATCAACCAAATAAGTAAATATATTTAGAAATGGCATGTTGTGATATCTGTCTTGTATAACACTTTTTTCAAAGCCTTAGAATTTTATTTTTTTTTTTGCGTCATAAATTTAAGATCATACAGATTTGGAAAATACTGTTATTACCTTTGTAATACTTTGTTTTCACATAGTAAAATTATTTACCCCATTGTGTTGAATTTTAACTGGATATTATTTTGTTTATAAAGGGAGCTGCCATTTTAAGCATTTATTGCCATGATGCAATAACAGGTTGTTAGGGGGTATGTCCCAGAAGTCGTGTCAAGTCAAATTATCAGTGCAAAATATTTATGCTGGCAACATGTGCAAGACTTTATGTTGTGTAATGGAGTCACCAACATGGCTAGATGACCAGTAAAGCTGGCCAGGACCTTTACTGACCTGCCCAGAAGAAGGTCATCTAAACTCAGCTAGGCCCCAAATACTACCTGTTTACTCCAGGCAAACAAAAATGGCTGACTTTAACAGTTCATGATACAAGGTAGGGACATCCCATAATCTATCAAAATATCTCACAAGGGAGGAGAAAACAGTCAAACTCTGGCTTGCATAGAGGCAAGTTTCACATGAATCTTTATAAATACAAATTTAACAAAAACAGAAAATAAAGCAAAAATACTCAACAGAGCAAAAGAGTTAAAAAGATTTGCCTTAAGCGACAAGCCATAACAAACAAGTCCCAATATGTGATTCAGTAACAATGATCCCAAAAACAAAACAAAAATCCAGAAACTGATACCAGAAATGCAATATCTACACAAACCTTCAAATCGAGCTTAATGTTCTGCTGACGTAGCATAAAGCCAGAAAAAAGATGAAACAGCAGTCATGCAAGAGTGGCCCCACCTCCTGAGGTTCTACGAACAAAGTACACAATGTGGACACACATTTAAAGTTACAGAATACAACTACTAAATCATTGATACAACAGAAACTACATAAAGCATGAAAAATAGTTATTCAAAAATGAAAATTAAATAAAAAATAAACAAACCAGGAAAAAATAAGTGGCTGGTTGTTTAGGGCTACTGCATCATGAATTCCTGTTCCCTGGAGTTTAAAAATTTTCTCTCTGTTTCTAAAGGTAGTCCCAGTTTTTTTCTGTTCAAGACTTTTGTGTTAGACTAAGTAAGAATTCTATACCAGACCTGGCATTGATTTTGCATGAGTGGAGGTTTGAAAATTTTATGTTGTGTCATATTTGAATTACATGTTTTCATTGAGGTTATAATCCTCACTTACTTAATTAGTAAGTTTAACTTGACCTAATATTAATGAAAATGCGCGTGTGTGAGAGTGTTCCTGTTATAGTTTCCCATAGATAGTTTTGCCAAGATAGACTGGTGCCCTGAGTGCAAAAAGTTCTGTTCAAATTGATTATTCAACTATGACTTCTTTCTTTTAGTATGGAGGGACTTTATCAGAGATTTTATTTGCCATTAAAATAAATCTTCCCATTATATACTAATGTAAACAGTTGTAGGTTGAGGAGGGTAGGAGTGGGCTGTACCACCAAAAATCCATGACAAGGAATAATTAAAAATTCTGACAGTTTCAGTAAACGCTGGTATAAAATACTTGTATAAACTTTCAGACTGAAATGTATTTCTTAACTAATAACTAATGTGCCAGTAATTATGCATACTTACACACCCATTATCTGCCAAAATGCTTCTTAATGCTCTGCTACTCAAATTTGTCTTAAACTGGTTCAATGAAAGACATTTTATAAACAAATGTGACTTGGCTATAATGATGATATTGCAAAGTTTCACTCCATCCTCCCAACTTTATTTATTAGTAAATGGCAGATCAATACTAAATAAGACCTGGATAAGACCTATTTCAGACTGAATCCTGCAGAAATATCTTCAATGAAGTAAAAAAAACTACAGTTCAGGATTTGTATTTGTGTTTTTTCTATATTCTTCTCTTAACATTTGGTGTTTTTTACAAAAACTTTGACTTACTCTTACAACCTAAACTTTTTTGTCTTTTGCTTATGTTAATGAATATGGCAATGAGTCCTACCTTGTAATTATGCTGGGATAGCTTTTAGTTTCCCATGACCCTATATTTGACTGGTTAATGGGTTTCTTTTAGCATGGATTCCCAGTAAAAGAGAGGCTCAAAAGCAGAAAAAGGTAGTGAAAGTCATGTTACGAACACCACAAGATCTTTGAAGTACATCATATTATCCTGGGATGCTAGAAATTAGACGACTTGGCTATAATTTGGGCAATACCACCAGAACGTGAGAAAACACTGTATGTTGCAGTTTCTTCTCTTTTACCTCCAAGACAGATCTCCACTCACAACCTGGAAGTCTCAACAATTAAACATAATGGATGTAAACGCAGAATTCATCATTTAATAATTGAATATGTGTCTGTGTGTGAAGAAGAACACACCATGAGTGCTCTTTATTGCTAAAAGAAGTCCTTTTGTTATTTTGATGACATGTGTGGCCATTTTATTTATTGAAACTATTTTTTATATTGCAAATGGCATACTTTCGCAGAACCTCAAACCTCCTTCTTGTTTAATTGTATTTTGTTACAAGGACAGTATTGGGCAGCACATTGTTATAGGCTAGGAGGCCAGGAATCAGGTTATCCTTTTTATGAAGGCTGGCAATGTTAGACTTCACATTGCAAACTTTTAGGAGAACTGAAGTCTGCTACCATGTCTTTATAGGGCTGACCATCAATCCCAAAAGTGATTCTGGAGTCTGGCTGGAAAAAACTCCAGGATGGAGTAAGAATGTGATTTGGGATTGAAGTCAAAAGGAATAGAGGAAGAACGAGAAAAGGGGAGGTGAGAAGATTCCTGGTGGGCAAGTACATAAGGCACTTCATTTCAAAAAGATGTCACAGAAGCCTTAGGGGTAGGCTCAGAGAAGGTGTAGCATGTTGTTTTACTTATTTTATTAGTATTTTTTTCCTTTTGTGTATCTCTCTTTTAAGTGTTTTAATTGACAAATACACCTTCTGGTTAACTTTTTGGACTCTGGAATGCCACAAGGCCCCTTTCCTATCACATCTTCTGTAAAAATGCATAACTCTATTAAAATATTACATGTTTTTTATTTGTTGTAAGTTATAATCATTCAAAAAAAGTAACATTTTTAAAATCACTTTAGTTATTGTTTTTCATTTTAAAGTGCAACTCTACATTTCAATGAGCTTTTTCTCTGAACTCAGGTGGCCTGACACTGCTGCAAGATCACTTTCTTATTATTCCTGTGAATCAGAAAGCCAATGCATAACATTCCTACAGCCAATTTCATTATGAAATGTTCAAGGAATTAGAGACTAAGGGTAAACAACAGGTGATATTGTCTAATATATCAAGGAATTTCAGTCATTAAAAAAATGTCTCTTGATAAATATTTTAGATTTATTTTCTTTCCAAATGTAATTCTGAATGTAACATGTTGATTCTTAAAATGATTAATTAAATTTAACACTTTATTTAAGTCAACTGAGATAGTCTGAAGTTTATAGTTTTGAAAACAAAGCACATGTATATGTACTGTATATACTTAATACTCTTAAATATTAGTTTAAATCTTAATGTGTGTCTAGTAATGCCGTGTTCCTTTAACACAGAGACATACACTATGGATGAATGAAAATAGAGTGTTGTGAAGTTCATTGCTTGTGTCTCACACACTCTTGGTATTGACTATGAGTCCTAAAAAAGAAAAAAGTGAAGAATGGCTCTCTTTAAAATTGATATAAATTGACAAAAAGTGCATATTATCAAAAAACTTCCTTCTCTTATAAAATATAATCTTTATTTTTTTGGCATATTGATATACGAAAATAGTCCAAATAAAATACACTTTCAACAATAGTGTACCCCTGTGATGTCATTCTTATCTGAAATAAAGTGCAGAGAAAAGTGTTACATATCCAAGAAATTATGTGGATTAGATCAATAATAAGGTGAGAGTAAAACAGTAGTAGTGAAAGTATAAAACACTAGTGAAATAAAAATATAAAGGCCTGGCGCAGTGGGTAGCGCTGCAGCCTCTCAGTAAGGAGACCTGGGTTCGCTTCCCAGGTCCTACTTTGGGGAGTTTGCATGTTCTCCCCGTGTCTGTGTGGGTTTCCTCCCACAGTCCAAAGACATGCAGGTTAGGTGCATTGGTGATTCTAAATTGTCCCTAGTGTGTGTGTGTGTGCCCTGAGGTGGGCTGGCACCCTGCCCGGGATTTGTTTCCTGCCTTGCGCCCTGTGTTGGCTGGAATTGGCTCTAGCAGACCCCCATGACCCTGTAGTTAGGATATAGTGGGTTGGATGATGGATGGATGGAGGCCTGTAACCTTACTAGGTAAATTCTCTTGTCTGTAAAATGGGGAAACTGTCTCACTTTTCCACCTTGTAAAACACCCTCTCATCTCTCTTCCCAAATTTTAAACTTCTCTGGTCTTTCATCTTCTACATCATTAATTCTTTTCTCATTTCTCGGTCCAACTTTGAACTCATTAAACTCCCTGACAGGTAATTGGAGATATCATTGAGTCATTAGTGACCCATAAAACTCTACAAGTGCTAATTCAAAGTGGCCCTTTCTGAAACTGGACATGTTACAATTCTCAGTTCACCCTTAAGGAGCTATTCTCAGCTTAGTTTCTTATGTGTTTCCTGTTCTCTTTTTATTAGAAAACTGGTTCACAGATCTCCCATGTTTGATACCACTTGTACACTTGACAGAGCTTCACTAGCATTCCTTCAGTCCTCCATGATCTCACAGTCTCTATCAGTAGATCAGTTGCCTACAGTTGCTTGCTCTCTATCATAAACAACAGGGTCCAATTATTTTCATAAAGGAACAATTTTCTCCCTGTGTCAGCCTGGAGGATTTCCCACAGAAACCTGGCAGTCTTTTTACTTTAAGTTCACCTAATGTATCTAAGGGCATACTTTTCCCAGAAGCCCCCATCTGCTCACACTGGTGTTTTGAGAATTATTGTGATATGGGATTTTAATTCCACTCAGGAAGAGGTTCAATTCTGTAAGATGTCTTGTTGTGGAAGTTTAACTCTTGGAAATTACTTAAACACTGAAGAAGCAGATGATCATAAAAAAATAATACAAAAAATCTTCATTAGTATAAGCCTCCTTAGTTCGGGGTGTTCATAAGAAATGTAATGATTTACTTCTTGGGGCAAAAATAAACAAGAATAAATTAATCAAATATTTGAGTTTAAATATTCTCAATTATAATAGAAATTTGTCATTTTTCACCCTCTGATAGATGTCCATAGAGGGGTAGATCACTGGTAAAGGACTGAAAATCAAAAATAACGTCATATTCATAATCACTGACCTTAAAATGATCTAAAACGATACCCCAAATGCTTTTATATGAAACTTTATAACTTTCTGGGAGCGGCTACAACCACCAACAAAGATTTAAATAAAAATATTACCGGATCAGTGATGATCAACCTCAAAATACCAACAATGACACTGCACAAGCCAATATTACTGATCTCCATTTTTTCAAAGTTTTGTGAAAAGGAGTAACTTTGACCCTTCATATCCCATTAGGGGACGAACCCATAGGGCCGGTTGATGGGGCATGCAAAACTTCAAGTCCTTAGGACAATTTTTGCTGAAGACACCTAATTGTTTATTCTTTATCATAAGGGTGTAGTTTCCTGCACAAAATATGGTCTTAAATAAGGCCTATAGGTTTTTTTTAGTTTTGTTTTCTTTAGGGCCAAAAATAGGGGGAGAGCTGCAGAAAGCTTAATGTTTTGCATAACTAGACATCAAGATGAGTTGAACGGTATATCACATGTTGGGGTTTTCTTCAACTTGCCAGATAATAAAAACTGACAATTTCAAACTGTTCATAAGTATTACTTATGAACTCAATTATTACAAATCAATTACAGAATAACATATGTGTATATAAGGTAATTTTAATTTTGACAAGACCGATTTCAGTTGAAACTAAATATAATAAAGTGATGGAAGTAAATAGATTAAAATACCTGAAATGTACTGGTAAGTTGCGCAGTGTCCTGTGTTTTTAAAATTACCATCACATAAACGTTATTAAAAACATGAGCAATTTAACTCAATAATCAAATCATTTTAGAATTCATATTATAATCAAACTGCTTCTTCAAAGAATTTTGACAAATCGCGTACAGCATTAGCATTTTATTCACCACCATTAGTACAATAACTATTATTTTCAACATGATTATAAGGAATTTCATAATTTTAACTTAACAAAATTATTTTTTTTAATTACACACATTACAATTCTTAATGTGCCAGAAGATATTAAAGTCTTTTTTTGGATGAGTGTCTCTTAAGGATTAAGTTTATTTTTGATACATTAACTAATGCTAACTAGCACCCAGTCAAATTCTGTTTATTATAAAGCCAACATGCTATTTTTGGTAGAGATGTAAATGCAGATTTTTAACATAATTGCAATAAATAAACAAGAAATACGATATTCATTTAAATCATTCAGTCATTTTTAGATATTTTAAGTCACAAAACACAAGCATATTATATAAGTGAAAATGCCCTGACTGACCATATATTTATTATGCTCATCTTATAATGGAGCACTCAGTTTAAATACACCCCAACCCCCTACTCATTCCAGCATACTGACAAAGGAGGAGGGTTCACCTCAGACAGCTAGCAGTTAAGAGGTTGCGTGTGGACAATGGAACTATAACCTCATCTGAAATCAGCCCCGCCTCAGCTTTTCTCTCCTGCTAGCTATTGTAGACAGGTGAGTACACTTGCATAGTGTTTCCCAAATGAATTGAAGTGAAAAGCTGCAGCTGCCTGTGCTTTCTAAGCAGCACATTTAAAATAGTGGCAGTTAAGGGGTAAATGCTGTAATTTCAAAGACAGTTTTCCCAATGACTTGTAAATGGTAAAATCTAAAACTGCATCTAAATGAAGGCAGTGTAGTATAACTGTTTTAATGCCTTAAACTTTATAGTACTGTATATTGTAAAAAAAAGTATTTAGCTCTAACACATAATTTACCCTTAATGTTGATGTTTCTGTGATTTTTTTCATCATACTGTGGTCTTCTCTTGTGTTTAATTTTTCTGGTATTCAATAGTATAAATATTCATTAGACATTAGACAAAAATCAGGCAAGCATTCTTGTCCTATTCATCAGTTAGAACAGTAGGAGTATTAATGTACTTGCTAGATGTTGAATTATGATTTTCTTATTGCCTATGCAATAAGAGGCACACTTGCATGTATAAGTGGCAGAATGGGCATTAATAGGATAGTAGTCCTCAGGGATATTTAGTGCAGGGTAATCAAAATAGCAGAGCTGTCTTTTTTTGATCAGAAACCTTGACAACTGAAAAATAAAACAGACTTTATGGTCAAAATAGCCTCCCCTCATTTTTTAGAGTTTTTATGTTAGTTTTGGGTATGACTGCCAGGTGCACAGAAATCCTACCAATCTGTTTTTTCAGAAGATAAATTAATTGTACTTTTTATAGACCACTTCTGTAAATTGAGAAAGACAGAGTACAGGTATATGAGGAAAACCTGTCCCTTTAAATATTGTTTGTGACTTATAAGTACAGGAGTGCATTATGTATCTGGAAGGAGCGTCCACATATCAGTTATAACCCTAAAGTTCATCCTGGAGTTGACCTCAGGTGGGGATGAGTAAAGCTGCCCCATTTTCACCAGTAGTTCAATTCTGCGTTTGTAGAACAGAGATGAGGGCTTAACTTATAGGAGGAAGAGTGGCCTCTATGTACAGAGGAGGAGAGAGATGTGTACTGATGGTAAGTGGGAGAGAAGAAGGGTATATTATACAAGTGGAAAATCAGGCCCACGACCTAACAAGGTAGAGAGAGTCTTACTGTATATAAGCAGGCCCAAAAGAGTTAGGTGTACACCGTTCAGCCACAACATTAAAAGTTAAGTGAACAACATTGATTATCTTATTATAATGATGCCTGTCAAGGGATGGAATATATTAGGCAGCAAGTGAACAGTCAGTTCCTGAAGGTGATGTGTTGGAATCAGGAAAAATAGACAAGAATAAGGATTTGAGCGACTTTGATAAGGGCCAAATTGTGATGGCTAGAAAACTGATTCAAAGTATCTCCAAAATGTCAGGTCTTGTTGGGTGTTCCCAGTATGCAGTAGTCATAATCTGCCAAAAGTTCTCCAAGGAAGGACAACTGGTGAACCAATGACATTGTCACTCAAGACTCATTGATACATGTTGGGAGTGAAGATTAGTAGTAAATTGCTAAAATTAATTCTGGCCATTTGAGAAAGGTATATAATGCATACATACAATATGCATATATTACATATACAATACATATAATGCATCCCAGCTTGCTTTGTATGGGGTTGTGTAGCTGCAGACTGATCAGAGTGCCCATGAAGACCACTGTCCACCATCGAAAGTACCTACAATGGGCAAGTGAGTGTCAGAATAGGACCATGGAGCAATGGAAGAAGATGACCCAGTCTGATGAATCATGTTTACTTTTAGATCATGCGGATGGCTAGGTGTGCATTGTTTACCTGGGGAAGAGATAGCAGCAGAATGCACTATGGGAAGAAGGCAAGCGAGCAGAAGCAGTGTGATGCTCTGGGCATAGCTCTGCTGGAAAACCTTGTGTCCTGGCATATATGTGGATGCTACTTGACATGCACCACCTACCTAAAGATTGTTTCAGACCACGTACACCCCTTCATGGCAATGGTTTTCCCTAATGGCAGTGGTCTCTTTCAGTAGGATAATACTCCCTGCCACACTGCAAAAATTGCTCATGAATGGTTTAAGGAACATGACAAAGAGCTTGAAGCGTTGACTTGGCCTCCAGATTCCTCAGATCTCAATCCGATCAAGCACCTGTGGGATGTGCTGGAATAACAATTCTGATCCATCTAGGCCGAACCTCACAACTTACAAGACTTAAAGGTTCTGCTGCTAATGTCTTGGTTACTAGATACCAGAGGATACCCGCCAGAGGTCTTGTTAGAGCTGTTTTGGAATTACGATGGTGACCTACACAATATCAGGTGGGTTGTTTTAATGTTGTGACTGATCAACATATATACAAGTATATACACTGTGAATCACTATGTGGCATTGCATCACCCCAAACCACAGACACAACTTCACGGACACAAGTCCTGGCATAAGCAAAAGGTTTATTTGTATAAATACTTTACAAAAAGGCTTTGAAATCACATGCAACACAACACAATCCTTCTCCTCTCTTTCTCTCTCCTTCCATTCCACCAGGCAAGCCTTGCCTATCCTCCACAGCCAACTCTGACTAGACTGGACGAAGATGAGCATCTTTTTTATTTTGGACACATCATTAAATCCCTGCAGCTCCCCCCTGCTGGCCTGTACAGAACTCAACAGGGCTGCCTCATGCTACTACACAGCATACCCTGTGGCCATCCGTGTGAGAATCCTGACCCAGGGATGCTGCCATCTAGGGTATTGGGGGAGCCTGGAGTTTTGGCAGGTCATCTCCCCCTCTCCTTCCATCACACTGATCTCACAGTCAGGTATTGTTCTTCGGTCCAACCCTTGCTGGGATGCCAGGGTATCTATTACTGTTCTGGCATCTTCTGCAACCCTTATGGCTAAGGCTAAGGCAGGGACTCTGCCACTCTTATTGCCCATTTGCCACCAGGGCCTTTCAGCCAGGTAAGGGAAGGGGTCCATCCTGGCATGGATGCTAGTTCCTGTAAGTAATTTATTAAACATATATACATCATATACAAGTTGTGACGAAAGAGTTCTGAGACTGGTCAGATTTAATGTATTGGAGTGGTGTAACTGGGATAGGTAAGTAGTGGCTTGAAAAGTATTCTGTTTACATTACGAACAGACAGTTGCATTGCTGCAGCTCACTCAGTTTGAATGTCATTAGTAGTTTATATTTGAGTAACTAATTACCCTTTGATGAATTTAGTGTACATGAATGAATAGAGACACAGCATTTACATAAAGGTTTATTTTAATCTTGAGAAAAGTCCAACAGAAATTTTTGAGATGATAAAGAAAGCTTTTAGAGACAAAGCTCTTAGAACAATACTGTTTGAATGACACAAGCAGGGAAGGTGTCATGTTTCAGTCAGCATTTCTCCCCTGGCTGGGATTCAAAGTGGTGTTTCTTGTTTATTTTGTGCTATTTTATGCTATTTATTTGTATTAATGTTCATTTTGCATATTATGTACAGTTTACTTTGTACTTGTTTGTAAGTGAATGTGCCCTTGGTTATGTCCCTTGTGTTTTGTGGGTGGCTCCCCAAGAGGTGGGACCACTTGCAAATCACCATCAGGAACAGCCCTTCACCCTGTTTAAGGGAGAGCCTCCCATAGTTCCAGGTGGTTCATTGTGAATGCACTAGGAAGTGAAGTGTTACTTGCTTTTGCTGTGTGTTTTCTGGATTTTCTACCCTGTGCTCTGTTTTTGGCTAGGCTTATTTGCTTCCGTATTGGGACTTTGTTTATTGATTTTTTTTAACCTCTGCTTTGTTTTATGACCACAATTTTTCGATTCTTTATTAGGACTTTGTTCACTGCGGACTACCTTTCTTTTTCAGGCAATTCCTTGCGCTCTAAGAAGCTTTGTGTATTACAGAGCTATTTGGTAAATAGATGTTTTTATTTTATAAAGATTTTTCTCTGCCCTTTGAGTTTCTTGTTGAAGTTTTTGTCTGTGTTCCCCACTAGTGGGCAACTTTAGAAAGTGTTTTTGAACTTGTGCCTTTGGGACTCCCCAGTTTCATGATAGAAGGTTAGATGTTGGATATCTAACAGTGAAAAGAAAACAGCAATACTTAACAATAATTCAAATATAACAAAAACAACAGAACAACAAAAAATAAATGCAAGCCAGGGAAAAAAAACATGGAGCTTACACAATGGGACTTTGTCAGAGGGAAATAAACTTTAGAATCAAATTCCTGAGGGTATAAAAAGCAAATTAGATGCCTACTTTGTCTTAATAAACTAGTAGAAAGCAATAAAAAAATAAAGAAAAACAACAAGCATAACATTTTGATGCCTCTTGTTAAATAAAGTTTTCTGGGCATTGTTCAGGATTAGTTTCTGGGGTGGACTGTGATGAACACCTTCTGAAAATGATTGCTGCCATTAAGACAAAACCCAGACATGAAAATAGATTGTTAAGGGGAGAGAGAAAAATGAGAGCACAACTGACAGAGCAACAATAACATGTGTTTACATAGCACATTTTCATACTTGAAATTAGCTCAAAGTGCTTTAAATTAGTAGTAGCTAAACAGAGTTGCAACTTGTAACAAATAGAAAACATATATTTAAAAAGTATATACTATATATATATATATATATATATATATATATATATATATGTGGCAGTAGGGGCAGTAGTGCACCCTCGAACCCTCAGGTACAACTCCGAGACCAGGTAATAGTCCAAGAATCTTTTATTTTCTTCCAGTGCACCAAGCACCTACCACACTCCTCACAAATCTCTTTAAACACGCACAATAACCTCTCCTCCTCGCCCAGACACTTTGCTCCTCTCCCCCCCAGCACAGCTCAGTGTCTGGACTGAGGCACCGTCCTTTTATAGGCCCCGACCCGGAGGTGTTCCTGTCCCAGCAGTCTGTTATTCCTTCCGGTCAGGGCAATCAGTCTATTACTTCAACCCGAGCACGCCATACCTTCCTGTCACGTGACCGTGGCGTACTCCCGGTCATAAGGCACAACAGAGCCCATAAGTCCCCACAGCGACTCCTGGTGGCGCCCAAGGTATCCAGCAGGGCTGTGTATAAACACCACAGAGTCCATAAGGCCCTGCTGGACCTCGGGCATGATCCCGCTGTCGGGAGAGCTCCTCCTGTCGGCCTGGGGGTGCGGACCGGCCTCAGAAGCCGGCAGTCTTCCACAGTTCCCCCTTAGTGACGACTTCTGGGCGGACGTCCGCCCCGAGGGGACGCCCTCCTCCAGGAGGACGCGTCATCCGGCCTTGAATGCGCTTGTCCCTGTCCTCGAGCAAACCTTGGAGGGACGGTGTACTTCCTGTCTCCCCGGGGACAATAGCGCCTCTCGTGGCCCGGTCGCCGGCAATTATAGCACCGACGGAGCCCTCCTGGCTGTTCCCTCTGCGGGACCAAAACATCTCGAACTCCGCCAGCGTCGTCTCCGCCTTCACCTGCCAGGGAAGTCATCATGGCCGCCTGGCGCCCTCAAGCCTTCTTTCCATCCTGTTGGGAGACCCACCATTCCTTTTGGGGATCTCCCGCAATGTGGGCTTGCGCCAGCCTGAGGCCCTCCATGGGAAGAGGAGAGCCTCTGTGCTGTCTGCACACCCGCTACCTTCCGCTTACTGGGAGTCGGCGCTATTTGCACCGTCCCGCACCGATGAACAGCACTATTCAGCTGCACCGGCACGAGCGGCGTATCCCCCGGCACTCCTACCAGCGGCGCTACCCCGCACTTAAGACCGGTCGGGTCCTGGTGAGCCGTACTGCCCGAAAGCCACGCCACGCCGCATGCCCCGGCTGTTTGCTCCAGTCCCCACCATTCGGTCATCGTGTCCCAGTCTCTTGTCGGGCACACAGTGCTTTGGCACGCGCTACTCATTCTCCGCGGTGCCCGATCGCACTGTGTCCCCTCTCTCGACACGGGAGGGACTCACCTGTACTCCCGCATCGATCATCTCCGAGCTTCCGCGCAGCCGCTGCACGAAATCCTTCAGCGCCTTTACAGGTGCTGCTGCCGTCGCTCCTAGTTCCTCCACTCGCTCTTTAGGTCTTCGACACCCTGCAAGAAACGGTGCAGGGGCTCGAGGTATTTCTCGAGACCCCGTAAGTCCAAACAGTTAGTTACTACGGCCGGCTGCATTTTCGCCTCGCTGTGCTTACCTTCCGCCGGAACCAATGAGCACGCCGCCCAGGCACGTGTTCCGCTGGGTCGCGCAAAGGCTCCTGGGAGTTGGAGTCCTCAGAGGGACGGCTGGCTACTACAAGCCGGCTGCGATCTGCCTTCTCCTTTACCGCGCAGACTCGCCAGCCACAACCCGTCCCTCTTTGTCGGTGGCTTTTTGTTTCGGCGGCGCCGCCTTTCCTCCCTTCGAGGAGGCTCGGACCCGTTAGGGGCGACCGCCTCGCCGGCGGACTCGGGTTTCCTCCACCGCCCGACATCCCCGCTGGTGACCAGTCTGTTGTCGCCAACCGTGGCTGTCTCTAGCCGCCTTTCACCGCGACTTGCCTTCTGGGAGCCGCGCCATTTTGCCGAGGCATGAGGCCGTCATCCAAGACGCCGCTGCAATCCTCCCGCGGACGCCTGCAAAACAGGATAAAACAAAGACGGACGCCGGGCGGTTTACCTGCAGCCACCTCCGTAACGGAATGCGGCACCCCGGACCGTCTAAGGAGTACGATCGCCGGCATTTGTCCGTGTCCGGGTCCTTCGCGCCCGGGCTTGTTTGGCCCGTATCAGCGCTTTGTCTTCCTCGCCCCGGTCAGGAGGGTCCAGGACATCGCGGCGTCCGTCATGCCCTGCAGGCGGCTGGGACTGACCTTCTTTTTTCCCGCTTTCTTTCCCATGGCCCTGTAGAGCGGGATAGCACGCACTGTTGCCGCTTCCTTGGCAGCGGTGGTGTTGTGCACCTCCGTGTAAAATGGGGAATCGACCGAGGGTTGTCTGCCCACACGAAATTTGTTTTTTATGCAGGTCCTCTGCCAACAGACGGCCAGAGAATCCTGCCGACTACGCCAGTGTGGCAGTAGGGGGCAGTAGTGCACCCTCGAACCCTCAGGTACAACTCCGGAGACCAGGTAATAGTCCAAGAATCTTTTATTTTCTTCCAGTGCCCCAAGCACCTACCACACTCCTCACAAATCTCTTTAAACACGCACAATAACCTCTCCTCCTCGCCCAGACACTTTGCTCCTCTCCCACCCAGCACAGCTCAGTGTCTGGACTGAGGCACCGTCCTTTTATAGGCCCCGACCCGGAGGTGTTCCTGTCCCAGCAGTCTGTTATTCCTTCCGGTCAGGGCAATCAGTCTATTACTTCAACCCGGAGCACGCCATACCTTCCTGTCACGTGACCGTGGCGTACTCCCGGTCATAAGGCACAACAGAGCCCATAAGTCCCCCACAGCGACTCCTGGTGGCGCCCAAGGTATCCAGCAGGGCTGTGTATAAACACCACAGAGTCCATAAGGCCCTGCTGGACCTCGGGGCATGATCCCGCTGTCGGAGAGCTCCTCCTGTCGGCCTGGGGTGCGGACCGCCTCGAAGCCGGCAGTCTTCCACAATATATATATATATATATATATAAAACTCGGAATAAGAAACAGAATGTTTGATTTAATAATACAATAAATATAGTAGTCAGTTGCAGGAGCAGATTTACTATGAAATTAAGGAAGCTAAGGCTTCGGTGGCAGAAAAATTTTAAGTCCGCCACTGGTCAGATGATCAGGGAGAAAGCCGGCTAGATGGGTTTTCTAGACCAAAAGACTGCCTAAGCACCTGTGCTTACTCTACAGTTCATGAATAGGTTACATTTGGCAGGATGCTCTTTTGGCACTTTCTTCATCCTCCCAATATTGCAGGTGGTTGCAATGTTCTGTGGCCACATTGTAGTGGCCCATATCACCACCAAGTACCAGGGACAAAAAATAAAAATGAAAGTACTGATTAGTGACAAGTCCATGTAACAGAAAATAAAATTCAATTTATGATAAGAACTAAATGGCATCTCCACACACTATGAAGAAATGCTAGTGATGCTAGTAATTTCTTAAATGATCAAGAAAAAGCCAAACTAAAAAGGTGTGCTTTTAGCTATTTTTTGAATTAGATTAGATTAAGTAAACTTTATTACTCCCATGGGGAAATTCAGGTGCATACAGCAGGAGAAACATAAAAACAAGTAGACATACTCATAGGACAAATAATGCATTACATACATCAAAAAATTAATAAATAAATAAACAAACTTAATGAGTACATCTTGTGGAAACATTGAATTTCCTGATAGCAATGGGCAAAAAAGAACCCCAGAGGTGCTTCTTAGCTCACCGTGGTGGCTAAAAGTGCTTTGGAGGGAATTTGTCATGATGGCATCCAATTTTGCCATCGTCCTCTTTTCCACAACAGCTTACAATGCATCCAAGGACAGCCCTGTGATGGAGCAAGCTTTTCTGGTAAATGTTTTTCAGGAATTCTGCTTTTTTTGAGCCTGCATTAATGCAACATAGAACAACACACTGGCTACTGTGGACTGGTAAAATATTTACAGCAACTTGCTGCACACCTCAAAAGACGCGAGTCTCCTTAGATGCAAGTACAATCTGCTCTGGCCCTCCTTGTACAGCAACATTGTGTTGTTAGGCTAGTCCAGTGTGTTGTTTATGTGGACTCTCAGGTACTTGTACCACTTCCATGTTCTCCCCCTGGATGATGACTGGTCTCAGTGGCCTTTTGGAACACCAGAAGTCCACCACCAGCTCTTTTGTCTTGCTGATGTTGAGTTGCAGGTTGCTGTTCCTGCACCACAAGTCCTCTACAACCTTCCTGTTGTTCTCTGACTTGTCTCCACTATTAATGTAGCCTATGATGAAGGAGTCCTCTGAAAATCTCTGTAGATGGCAAGTGCTGGTATATTGCTGGAAGTCTGTTGTGTACTGTGTAAACTAGAAGGGAGACAGGATGGTTCTCTGAGGCTCTCCAGTATTGCACATCACCATTTCTGACATGCAGTTCCTCTGTCTCACAAATTGCTGTCTGTTTTGTCATGTAGTCCATGATCCAGGATATCGTGGAGGTGTCAAGATTCAAAGCCTTGAGCTTTTTACCCAGTTGAAGAGACAGAATGGTGTTAAAAAACTATACAGAACCAAAGTATCTCTAATAGTAAAGTATTCGAGATTCTTGCCACATAAAAACAATTTTTTGCATGTTTCACTCTCAAAATACTGAGCAAGTTGGCGTTAGATGATCTAAGAAGATGAATTAGGAATGTAGGGGGGAATAAAGCAAATTGTTTTGAGCCTTCTATTTGATTAAGAGTATTTTCAAATCAATCCTAAAAGACAGATTATTCAACTTGAATTCCAGGAAGGAGCACTACAAGCTTAAACATAGATTTGCTGGTTAGTAGCGAGGCTTTACAATACTGAAATGCTTGTGTGCAAAAGGTCTAATTTATTTTACAATTTTATAGTGTGTTAATTAGAGGATATTGAGATAAAAGAGCAGTAGACTGTCAAACATTTTGAAATGCACATAATACAGTACAGTATTTGGCTAACTGAGAAATTCCATGGGCATTATTTTTGTAACTTGGCAAGACTGTGTTTGAATATTTAGAAATATATTTATACTTTTTGCAGGAACACAAACAATTACAGAACTGCAGTAGACACCTGTTTACAGTCATATCCTCTGAATGATAACAGTTAAAAAATAAGGAATAGGGTGACATAAACCAGAAAAAGTTAAAAGAATGTCTTTGGATTTACATCACCTTAGAAGGATGCGAATTCAATGTATTTACTCAGTTGTTTAACTTTTTTTTAAGACAAGAAAGAGATTAAACTAGATATAAAAGTAAATACTAAAGGAAGATTTGGCTATGACTACTGTTGGATGTTTGAAACCTGTTCCTTTTTAAAATGCTTTAATAAATATGTCTTTTCTAAGACATTAATTTTAAGACTCAGTACTGTCTAAGATTCCTAAAAGTTGTGAATAGATGTTCCCAGTAAAAACTGTTTTCCCAAAAAATGCAAAACCAAAAATTCCCAGAAGTAGGGACCAAAACATAATTTCCAAGTATATTTTAAAGGATTTTGTAGACTTTTCTTTTTTTAAATCTGTTGCCTGAAAACTCCTACCCTCCTTTTAATAACTGACTTTACTCTATTGATAGTTTGCTATGCAGCTGCACACAGTATCGGTGGATTTTAAGTACAGTAAATGTTCATGAAAAAGAATAGCAAAACTGGTCCTATTTTCACATGTTTTATATTTGTATAAGTTTTTTTCAGTTTGACTATGGAGTGATCCATTTCAGGGTGAGACTGACCTAAAATATACAGTACAGTATACTGCCAGTGACTGCTAAGGGTGCTAAACGCAGTCTTAACCTTTGCAGAGTCCTTTAAAGGAACCTGCCAGTACCCCTTTGTCATGTCAAGAGTGGTAAAATATTTAGCCTGTCCTAGCCTCTCGTTTAGGTCCTCCACTTGTGGCATTGGATAGGCATCAAACTGGGAGACTTGATTAAGTCGATGGAAGTCATTGCAAAACCTCCAACTCCTGTCAGGCTTACTGACCAAGACAATGGGTCTGGACCAAGGACTGTGACTTTCCTCTATTACTCCTAGTTCCAGCATGCTCTTGATCTCAAGCTCTACTTTAACTCTTTTTGCTTTGGAAAGACGAGAGGGGTGTTCTCAAACTATAATCCCAGGTTCTGTCACAAAATTTTTTTCAATAACAGAGATCCTTCCAGGTGTTTCACTCACTACCTCTGGGACAGACAGGATGACTGCTTCCAGCTCCCATCTTTATTTGGTACTTAAATCCACAGTGTAGTTAAGGTTATTTCTGTGAGCAAAGAGTGAGCAGGGCTGACCGGAGGTGGAATCGGGATCCCTGTCCTTCCACAGCTTCAGCAGATTTATAAGATAGACCGCTTGCTCGGACAACGATTGGGTTGTTTCACCAAATAATTGACAAGTCCTTTCCTCACCTTATCTTGATAAGGGCCTTGCCAGTGGGCTAGCAATTTAAAATGGGAGGTAGAAACATGGATCATGACCCGATCTCCTGGATGGAACTCCCGGAGAGACGTGCTTCGGTCATAATATCAGGCCTGTGCTGCTGTGCTTCCATGTGACTTTTGAGTAATGGATGAATCTTTCCCAATCTATTGCGTAATTGCGCTATATATCCTAATATGTTTGTAGAGGGAAGAGCCTCTTCCTCCCAGCCTTCTTTTAAAATATCCAATATTCCCTGTGGTTGTCGTTCCTATAATAATTCAAATAGGGAGAAGCTTGTAGAGACTTGTGGGAGTTCCCGATATGCATATAAGATAAGGTGGAGGAGCTGGTCCCAGTTATTCCCATCCTTGCGAAAAAACTTGCTCCACTATTTGGAGGGCAGTGTTTTCATTTGGCCTTAGCCAGTGTTCTACTTTCACCCATAAAGAGAAGTCCTATTTGTGGGTTGGCCGCTCTGGGTCAAATCTCCAGTGTTTTATCATCCTCAGCTGCTGGTCTGGGGCAACCCATACATTTAGCCAAGGGCTCCGCCATAGTGGGGAGGAAGGCACTATCCTCTGAGACAGTACAATAAGCCACAATAAGGTTTGGGGCAGCCACCCATATATTGTTCCTGGCTGCAAAATGAATATAATTGATGTACAGATGTGTACAGGTTAGAGTCCAAAACAGAACTGAATTGCTGAGGTAAAGATGGTGGTTTTAAGGGCAAGCAGAGGAAATTACATTAGTGGGGCTGGAACCAAATGTGGCGTTGTTGAGGCTGGAACAGGAAGTGACATCGTTGGCCCCGAGATTGGAAGTGATGTCATCAGGGCCAGGCAGAATTTCCGGTAAGTGGTCTGCAGTGGAAAGAGGGAAGTGGAATTGTCCTCATTCAGGCCCTTTAGCTGATTCCCATGCACACGTGTGTGACAATATATTTTTTATAAAAAAGCTAATCTGTCCCACTGTTACTCGCAAAATAATGGGGCCAGAACCTGAACTGCTAAAAATGAATTTTACGAAAGTGAAGTTTTTAAGTCGTGACATTGACTTATCAAAAAATGTATGTTTACAATTATTTGGCTCACTTCTTGACAAGTGCATTTGACTTACCCCATTGGCAGATTTATTTGCTGAATAAAAACAAAACAACTCTCATTTTAATTTTTTTTGTCTAGTTTTTGAATATGCAGTTTTTGCAGTGTTGATCAAAAGCACACAATGTGATTTTAATTTGTAAATTCAAAAGATTTTTTGGTAATGACAACCTAGTGGTCACATTACCAGTGGGTTGAAAATTTTTTGTAATTAAAACACTGTCCCCACAAGCCCTACCCCAGGGTGCGATACATACATGTCTACAATTCATAATCAAGTGGTAAGTTCTTACATTTGTAAACAATGGAATGAGAGTTTATTATTGTTTATATCTAGCCTTTTGTAGCATTGTATTTAGGACTGTAGGTCCACATGTTTCACTAGTACAAATATACAGTATAAATCTAAATATCACAATATTTCTGTTTATGTTTCAACATTGTTTTCTTTTCATGTCAAATGCTTTGTATGCAATCTATATCTGTAATAAATTTAGTGTGGATGGCTTTAAGTATACAAATATGTGAAAGATTATGTTACTTTTAAAGAAATAAAAAAAAAGAAAATTCAGAGTGCTTGTATATAGATTATTATTTTAGTCTTTCATTCTTTGCATACATTCACTCATTCGGAAATTTTGTTTCTTTTAAGTTTTACATCATGTTAGGCATATCTCACAGTTCAAAGAATAAATCTAGTTAGATTCTGGCTACAAATACAGTAGCACTTGAGTTGCACTAGTGTTACAGGGATGACTGTCTGTTTGGCAAGATCAAGGATGATCACGTCATCATGAATCCACTGGGGGCAATCAGGCCACCTAAATAAGAATGTCTGCTGTAGCCAAACACTCTGTAATTATGCTTTGTGGGTTTGATCTAAAGATGACTTCTGGCAGTCATATTGAGTAGGGCGAGAGATGGCTCTTTTTTTCTTTTTAAATAGCAATCACCATGCGGTTTTAATGTATGTATACTTAAGAAAAGTCATGGATTATTATCTGCTTATCTTTCAAAGACAAGGTGTAATTAAAATTTTATTACTGTGAAGCTTTCAGATTACAAAATGACAGTAATGTATGTTACAACATTCCAGCACTTCATCAGAAGTCATAATTTTTGGATATCTTATATTTCTAGAATATTAATTTGAATACATTTTGTACAGTACATGACACATTTTCTTCATGGAATTATTTAATAATAATTCTTTGTATTCGTTAATGAAAAGGTGAAAGACTAACTCTAATATGGTGTTCATCATTTAGTTATTTATTATCACCTATTTAACTATTTTTAATTTACACATCTTAATGATCTTATTGTAAATTTTTCTTTGTGTACTAGTAAACAGCACAATGCTTAGTACTATAGCATCACACTTGCAGAGACCAGTGTTCAATTCTTGGCCTAGACACTGTTTTTATAAAATTTTCATAGTCTTCCAGAGGCCGCATTGCTCTCTGCAAACATTCTGCCTTCCTCTCATATTCCAGAAAGTTAATGGTTGGATATATGTTTAATAACAAATAAGGAAAGCCTCGAGTTTATGTTTGCCTCACCACAGGAATCCCTTGAATATACATGTAACAATATGACTACTTCTATTGGTACCTTACAACTCACATATCAGTCCTTTTTTAACCTTACTGTTTCCAATTTCAGTTATATACAAAGTCCAAAAGTCTTTCAAAACAATATTTACATGGCCATTTATAAATCAAGAGCTACAGAGAATAGAAGTGAACAGAACACAAGGTCATACCAGGAGGACAGCAAGTGACCTCTTTGAAGAGGTAGGTTTAAAAAAAAAGAATCAGATTAGTGAAAAGTTTTGTTTGGGTGGGATAAAACAGGAAAATCAGATGAAGTGTCTTGATATTCTGGTGTCTACTAGCCCATAGAAGGGAGGTCACTAGTATTTTGCTTCATAGGTGCTGTAGTCCATATATGTGTATTTATGGCTTACGTGTGCACAGCCCTCTACCTGTAGCTGAGATTTAGTAGTATCCAACTTTCAAGGTGGGATATAAAGTAGCATAAGACAGAGGCAATGAATAACAGTAATAGACAGTCATATAGAAAATGGCAAGCTTCTTCTGTTGAAGAAAAGTAAAGAAATCAGTAAGGCCCATGTCTGTCTGGCATATACTGTATTTATTGGTTTTGTAACTTAGCATTTGTTTCTCCTTAGTAAGCTCTCCTTGTATTTATGAAAAAAGCCTGTGTTTTAACCATTTTTGTGGTCTGGCAAACTAAAGTACCAGATCCTGGGTAGCAACATTTGTAGATATATCTGAGATCTTAAATGCAAACTATAGCAACCCCAAAAAATGGCGTATATTTATGAAGTCTATAAATTCTGGAACACAGCTGAGGTTTTATTACTTTTTTTGTGAGTTGCATTTTGATTAATAATTTCAAGGTTTATTCAGCTATAGAATTCAGATTTTTCAGTTATGCTATGTCATGTCTATTAAGAATATATTGTTGAAAAAACTTACTTTATGCAGATATCACTCTTCTGCATAGCTACTGTACTTACTCTATTATGATAGCTTAAATCGAACTGTCTATGCAGTGTTTATCTGTCCTTTGTTAATTCTTCTTTATGCCAGTTGAACTTTTTTGCCATGTTAAGCCAGGTGTGTTATGTAATGCAGAGTTTCATTTGCTCTACTGAGAGTGAAAAGTATAGGTAATTCAGCAGGTCTTGGTAGGTTTAGGAATTTGACTTGGGAATTTTATGATTTGCAAAATTAATTTTTAATATGAGTTTTTCTATTAACTGCTGTCTAATGGGAAGGTATGACTAATGTGGCCTTAACAAACACATTTTTTGCCTTTTAATGCACTGGCTGAATTATTGGGTTTTGAATATTTTTTGATTTGGAATGCGTCAGCTGATGCCAAGTTCATATTTAAGTCCAAATTTATTGTTGTGTGCATAGACTATAGAGATTCGTACCTTCATGTGCATAAACATCAAAAGATGCATGTAGGAAAAGCACATCTGTGTCCTTATCAATTGTCAGCGCTACAGGCTATTGAGTAGCTTTACCACTTAAGGATAAAAACGGTTGCTAAGCCTAGTGGTGTGAGTGCTAATGGTCTTGTTACTGTTTACTTCACCTAAGGAGAGAGAAAATTGACTGCAACAGATGGCCAAATCTTTATTAATAATGTTTGCTTTTTTAATGCAGCATGTATCACATATATTCTAAAGAAAGGGAACTTGCATCCCAATATCATTTTAAGATGAATTCACATTAAGAAAATAAGAAATTTGACATTCAAGAGGAGACCTTTCACTCCATCAAGCCCATTTGTTTAGCTAATAGCTAAGATGTCCCAGTATCTCATCCAAATATGTCTAATAGGTTGTCAAGGTTTTTGCTTCAGCTACATGTCTCGGTAGTTTGTTTCAGATTCCCACAACTCTTTGTGTAAAGAAGTGCTTCCTAGCTTCAGTCTTAAATGTACGTTCCCTTAATTTTGAGAGGATTCACCACCCTCTATAATGCATTGTGGTCATGAGCTGAGTAAGAGCCAGACCAGGATACTATGCAACCAGTGAGGAACAAGACCACTGTGCACCTATAGAGGTTGGTTTGCATATGTGTTGTCCTGGCACCACTATGTATGAAAGTAAATGAATTATCTGTAGTCTGTATTATAGTTGTTGGTTATCACACTACCCTGGGGCTGACTATATTGAGAATTATTGTGAAGAACTGTATGATATCAATTTATATATGCAGGTGTCTGTCAGTTAGGAAGTCCAAAATTAATTTTCTAAGGGCTGCACTAAGTCCTAAGTCTCAGAGGAGGTAGGGAGCATGCGCTGATAGTGCATTGACGCACCCACTGTGCCTCAGAGCTTGGTGTTAAATCATGTTGAAAGAGAGGATTACAGTAGTGCTGAATTGTAATCTATAACCAGTACTCTGGCATAGCGATTTGTATCAACCAAGTGTGCTGGGATGTGAAATACATAGAATATGGTATCACCTTTTGCCATGTTACACAGATAAATGAAGTCAAGATTGTCCAAACTGTCTGAAAAATTCAATTTAATGTGGCCCGGCGCCTGTCTCTTGAAGCATTTCTTCACAATAGGAGCAAGTGTCACAGTTATTAGTCATTGAGACAGCTGACTTTTTGTTTTCTTTGGAACAGTCAGATTTTTTGTGTTTCTGAAGCAAAGAAGGCCATAGTTATGTATTCAATTATGTTGTTAAAGCACCACCAATTGGTCGCTCCCATATGGATGGATGCTTTATGGATGCTGAGTTGTTTAAAAATCCACCTTGTGTCATCCACAGAAACAGAGAAGGATGAATCATACAGTGCTGCACACAATCACACAAGGCCAACTTTTAAACTAGAGGCAATAGAACATGAAGTTCATCTAGGAAAAATAGGTTAAAGTACATTATTTAGGCTTTAGTTTGCAATCTATAAGTATAAGCAAATTTTGTTATTATTATGATTTAAATGTCTGTTGAATTTGCTAAGTCTATTATAAGCATATATTTTGAGGTTATGATCATTTTTTATCAGTATTTATAATAGTACTAGCTTATGTACCTGTTGAAGACAGGCTATAGAATAATTGCTGTCTCCTGCCCTATGTGTACCTTCAGCGCCTTTCCTCTGTATTTGCATGTGTAAACGTTTCTTAATTGTCGCTGTGTCTCTCAAATGTGTTCCCGTAAAGCCTGCTTCTCAGACTTATTTTCAAGGTATCTTTCTCGTCTCTTGTCTAATTTTATATTTGCCTCCCACATCCTCTTTTGTCACATCACCAAAGCCAGACTGACCAATCACACCAAAGCCACACTAATCAATTAGATTGCTCAGAGGTACTGGACACACAGACCTTAGTGTTTTATTATATAGTATATTTCAGGGATGATGCCCTTTTGTGTGTTCTCTTTATGGCCATGGTCACACTATTAATTTTTGCTTGGGCGATTACTATCATGGAATTGGAATTAGTCAAGGCACGCAGTCCAGAAATACTTTGTTACTGTACTTGAGTATCTTTTGTTTGAGTATCAGATATTCTGTCTGCTTTCCTTTATAATTCACAATATTTTAAAATCAAATAGGTTCTTTTACCCACTTCTTTTACTGCAATACTAAACCAGAGAACAAATTAGTTTTGAAAATATGCACAATCATTTCTGCACTAAATATAAATAAAGGCTGTAAATTGCTGGATGAAAATTCATATACACAAAGAATCTGGGATGACTTTCAAATGTGAGTCGCTGCCACTAACACCCTGTCATCAACATCTAAATGTGCAATTCAATTCAAAGTACACCTTGCTGTAGCCCCCTTGGAATGGGGCTGGATGTTGGAGACATGAAATCTCAGTCTCAGCCAAAACAGTGAGGTATCCTTGTGCATTCACATGTTGTTGTTCAGTCACTCCATTACACTTGTTGCTCACATGTCTTATCATTATTCTGGGCATCACAGTTCCAAAACAGATTGTGAACAAATTGGAAAAGACCAAGAAAAACCAATAGTCAATTTCTTTGAGTGTGACAGAAAGATTTGAAAAAAGATGATCCACTGTGGCAACCCCTAACGGGAGCAGCCTAAAAGAAGGAGAAGAAGAAGTGAAACTATAAATGATAAAGTTTAGGTAAAGCAGTTTCTTAAACATTATTTAGTAAAGGGCAATGCCTTATTAGGGTTTGTTTTGATGACTATTGTAATTATTAAACTAATTCTGTTAATTTTCAAGTAGTTTTGTGTTATTTGAACAAAAGTAGGGATCATTTTTGGAGTCAAGGAAAGGTTAAAAATGTATAACTTTGAAATTAATAGTAATTAGATGTTCATGTTGCAGTAAACTCACCTTGCAAAGAGGTTTTCAAGAAAGTATTAGATCTTTCTTAATTTTGTCTATATATAAAATGAGGAAGAGATCCTACATTTGCATGTACTTTTAAAACTGAAATACACTTAATATTAGATACAGTATTTTCAGACTTATACATGTATAGTTTTATCAAGGACAATTTTTGTACTTTTACTTAAGTCACTTTCCATAAAGGTATCACTACTTTTACTCAAGTATAGCTGTTGGGTACTTTATACAACAGTGATGCAGTCATATACCATTTTTCATATTTAAGAAGGCAGTATGCTACTGGCAGTGTCCACATTTCATGATAAACTCAAAAACATTTACCTGATTCAAAATGAAACCTTTGTATGTTACTTAGCCCACAAATTCTGGATTGAATTTTTGGCTTGAATACCTGACTTATTTCTGACCTTGGCATGTTTAGACTTTGCTTTATTCTTTTGACTCCTGGTCCATAATTCCCCTTTTGTCCTTATTAATTGGCAGTGATAAAAAAAAGACTGGCTTTATTTCCCTGGTCTCATACATGTTATGTTTTCATAATATAAGTTCAGAAAATGAAGGAAGCCACTGGTAATACATGGTTTCTTACGAGTAGGTACTGTATGTTGATTGTTTTCATAACGACATATTCCTCCAAGCATTTTTGGATGAGTCCAGCAAGAGTTGCATAGTCAGATCTGCTCAGAAATATCTAAACACGTGTCATTCACAGGATCTAAACAATCCTGCAGTTTATCCTGTCTCTTTAGTCCATAACTCCTCATGCTTCTGTTTCTGAAAGTAAGCAAAGATGAGCACTGGGAAGTAGTCAGATTATCACAAGGTGAGGTCTAGGAATTTGACAGTAATCTACTAACAGTGTTGTAGTCTTTGTTATTTTAGCAGTGCCATTGCCTGTGAAACTACGTACATTCAGGTAGTAAAATATTTAGGTTGTTGCTGTAATCTATCGTCGTGGCCATTTTTGTGACAATTGATACACCTTTTAGTTGCTCATTCATTCTCTTATGACAAGCATTGCAACAGTGAGGTTTTAAAAATATAACTGAGGATTGTAAATGTGAACATAGTAATTATGTGCATGCTTTAGTAATGTTTAATGTATTTTTGAAGGAATGTTATATAACTACACAAAAAAACACATATATTATACATGTATTAAATTCATTAAATATGTTGAAGAATTCTAAATAAAACTGATTAAAATACAGTGAACTTCTGATGAAATGAGAAGCCTGACAACATGTGAAGATAAACCCATATTAAAATAAAAAAAGATGAGCACTTTATAATGGAACATTATGTTTTCTCCACTGCGTTCAATCCCGCTGCCAGCTTACAGCATCTGCTTCAGCATAAACCAGCAGAAAAAAATAAAGTCTTTAAAAAATATACATTTGTTTTTTCTTCAGATGTGTTACTTTACTGATTGTAAGCAATAAACATTAAAAAGAATTCTAGCTAAATGCAGTTCTTCATTTTAGTTTTATAAGTTGTTGCCCTTTTTTGGCAAGGAGTAGAGAAGGGACATGTTACTGCTTATTAACTAAATACTTTTCCTAAAAAGAATTGAAATCTGAGGTAACTGGCACCCCCTTCTGGATACAAATAGTGATTTAGCGAATAAGCAGAGCGCCTTGTCCCAATATGTCCTTTTAAAATTCTGTTTATCCAAATATATCAAAACGAGTCAACAGTTTATCTGAGAGCATCACTGATAAACATGCAAAAGGTAAATAAAAAAAATGTTAATTCTTAGTTAAAGACTAGTAAGTCTAAAAACTAATACGTTTTTAAAGGTATATGTATCACTTGAAGTGATCTTTTGTGGTATGCATATGTGGCCAAAGCAAGCTCTCCAGCTAACTTGACCTTTGGAAGCTCAGAATGTACAGTACAGTAGTATACCCAGGTACCTGTAAGGCACTGCGTGCAACAACCTACAAAATGCAATAACTGCATAAATTGCTTTATTGTAAGATTAGTTATCAATAATGCCAGGACACTTCAAAATTTAGTGTGAAAAAGTCAGGACTGACATATGAGGCTACCTAATTTCACCCTGTTCTTCATATATACTGGATTTACATAATGTTAAAGTCTATGTAAAGTGGACCTGCATTACAATTCAAGCCTTTTTTGTCACTTCACAGCACCATGTTACATATTAGAATTCTTACAATAAATATGTTTTCACAAAAAGCTTAGGTTGCAATGGTTACAAATGTTTACAGTGTAAGTAAAAGACTAACTCTCTAATTGTCGTTGCAGCCTCTAGGCTGGAAAAGCAAACTCATTATACATATCTTGTTACAATCATGCACCAGAAAAGAATGTTAATAAGATGAAGTTCAAAAACTGCCATATTACATCTGAAAAGAGTGGATATAACAATTGCACAAGTTAAGTAAGACTTTTTGCACTTTGTAGTATCCAAACATCCCTCTACCATAGTCAAATTTCTGGCTACGCTACTGTCGTAGAATGTGAAAAACAACTTGGAATGTCAAAAATGATGTCTATTCTAACCATGGTGGGGTTTTGTGAATGGGCTGACTTAAATATAATGTCAATATATTTTACTCAGAAAACAAAATTATGCTGAAAGTCATTGTGCATAACATTATAAAGTTGTTTATTGATTTATTTGCTATTCAGGGAAATATTTTAAGTGTGTTGCTGAGGCAAAAGAATGTTGATTATATGCCAACTATTTTGTTAATTTTTAATCACTTTGCTCCAGGCATATACTGAGAAGGCAAACTCAATTGAAATAATGTGCAATGGTTACAGACCATGTTTTGTACTCATTGTTTTTGACATTGCTGTTTTCTTACTAAGTTATAACATGCTACATTTTAAACAGCTAAATGTTTAACTAGACCTTTTTTCCTTTATTGTTATTTTCTCAAATTTGCATTTGTGGGATATCTATTTATTTAATTTAGCAATTCTTGAAATTTAAGAAAGGTCCTAAATAAGAAGAGATCACACAATTCATCCTGCTTGCTTGCTTGGAAGTGTCATGGTAACTGAGTCAGGAGTGCTACCAGATCACTGCCCAAGGGACGTGTTCTAGCTGGGACAGTGGAGTTTAGACTTTACCCCTTGTCCACGTGTTTTCATTGGGTATGCTAGGATTTTCCAATATCCCCAAAACATCCAGTCTACTTGACTACTGTTTCTAAATTAGTTACTGTAAAGAAATATGGATATAGACGCTGAGTGTGTTCCATGTTGGACATGAACCCTGTTTAAGGCTGATTTCTGTCTCACAACTAACAATACTCAATACATGTAGGCTCCCATCTACACTGAAGTTAAAAAAGCAGGGTCAAGAATTTAATTTAGTAAAGTAAACAAGGTGTTCTGCTCAACACCACAACTTACCATTTTCTACTAGAAAACACATCTGATGACTCAAATAATTCTGCCAAAGCCACTCTAACCTTTAGTATTCCTTGTGATGATGATTTGTGATTCTCACACCAAATTACAGCTTTTCTAAATTATCAACGATAGAGTTCTCCATACTAAGTAAGTCACATTTGCATTAAATTTCCCATTTCATCTTTTTTTTCATTCCTTCAGTACAATTAAATTCTACAGTTATTTTTTTGATACTAGTCTTTACTTGTTCTTAGAACTTTAGCTTATTGTTGTGTTCAGCTTGTTATTGTAATTAAATATTTTTTAACAATTTTTTAACAATATTCAAAAATAACATGGTAAATGGAATGCAATTATTTGTATTAGCTTTGCACCTAAATACATATTTTGATAGCATGTTACAATATTTTAACAATAGTTACAAACTAAGCTCAAATAGATCTGTGGCTGCCAAATCAGCTTCAACAGACATTAGATTCAAACTCAAAACAATTGCATCAGTTGATGTCCAGTTGTTAGGTGTTGGTTTTGGAAGGCTCTATGTCTAATTATACTTCAAATATTTTGAAATTGTATTGAAGTTTGATAGCATTTAAAGATAAAGGGTACTAAAAATTCAGCAGTGCTTTGAATGGGAGCTTTTGAATTTTCAGACATTTTTACAATGTCCAGTGTCCATAATATGGCAATGAAAATTGAACTATAAAGAAATTTGTCTTGTTGTAAATAACTGTTCAATAACAAAAATCAGTCAACCAGGAGTCAAGTGGCTTCATGCAGGTAGAAGGAGAAGACAAGGACAAATAGTGTAGTCATATTTTAAATGAATGTGCCTGAAAAAGAGACAATGCACATTTACAAAAAAACACGAAATTGATTTAGGCAGAAGAATGGTCAGATCACGGTGTGATGCGTTTCTTGGTGGGCAAGAGGTTGACAGGCAGGAAAATGTGGCACATTCTAGTAAGACACTAATAGAGAGTTAAATGACAATAGATGCAGGTACCAGTGAAAGCAAGAGAGAAGTGCAAGCTGGAAAGATTCAGGTCATTTTCCTTCTGGATACTAGAAGACAGACGATCCAGCAGTGCCTTATCCTATTTAGAAAATGAATGAAAGAATACACAAGTTGGGCAGAACATCGTCTAGCCAAAAGAGGGCAACACATGATCAAATGTATGAGTGGACCATTTGCCATTTCGATGGTGAAGTTTTGGAGGACTGGCTTTTGTTTCCAGTTTGCAACACTTGCCTTTTATGAGACTGGCAAACAGATCTGGCTTGTTAGAAGTTATGGAGGATGCAAAAGTTGCAATGGTATTCAGTCCTTGAAATAATTTTGATCCTGAAAAAGATTTAAAGCCTCCACAAAGTAAGAAACCCAATAAGTGCAGGACTGATATGAGGAAAACAAGTCAGAGTCTTTATTGAGAGAATGGGAGACCAGAGGTGAGCACATCTTTTTTGAAACCATGATAGGTGTTTCTGCTTTAAACTGACAGCTGCTTCACCACCTGAGGTCACAGGTCCGCCACGCCCTCAACCCTCTGCAGTTTGCATACCACGAGAAGGTGGGAGCGGAGGATGCCATCTTCTGCATGCTACACCGATCCCTCCAACTTGGGCAGAGGCAGTGGTGCAGTGAGAATTATGTTTCTTGACTTCTCTAGCGCCTTCAACGCCATCCAACCTCTGCTCCTGAGGGACAAGCTGACAGAGATGGGAGTAGATTCATACCTGGTGGCATGGATCGTGGACTATCTTACAGACAGACCTCAGTATGTGTGTCTCGGGAACTGCAGGTCTGACATTGAGGGCAGCAGCACAGGAGCGCCGCAGGGGACTGTACTTTCTCTGGTCCTGTTCAGCCAATATACATTAGACTTCCAATACAACTCAGAGTCCTGCCACATGCAAAAGTTTGCAGACAACATTGCGATCATGGGCTGCATTAGGAGTGGGCAGGAGGAGGAGTATAGGAACCTAATCAAGGACTTTGTTAAATGGTGCGACTCAAACCACCTACAACTGAACACCAGCAAAACCAAGGAGCTGGTGGTGGATTTTAGGAGGCCCAGGCCCCTCATGGACCCCGTGATCATCAGATGTGACAGTGTGCAGACCTTTAAATACCTGGGAGTGCAGCTGAATGATAAATTGGACTGGACTGCCAATACTGATGCTCTGTGTAAGAAAGGACAGAGCTGACAATACTTCCTTAGAATCCTGGCATCCTTCAACATCTGCAATAAGATGCTGCAGATGTTCTATCAGACAGTTGTGGTGAGCGCCCTCTTCTACGCGGTGGTGTGCTGGGTAGGCAGCATAAAGAAGAGGGATGCCTCACGCCTGGACAAACTAGTGAGAAAGGCAGGCTCTATTGTAGACACGGAGCTGGACAATTTGACATCTTTGGCAGAGCGACGGGCACTGAGCAGGCTCCTATCAATCATGGAGAATCCACTACATACACTGAACAGGATCATCTCCAGACAGAGGAGTAGCTTCAGCAACAGACTGCTGACACTGTCCTGCTCCACTGACAGACTGAGGAGATCGTTCCTCTCCCACACTATGTGACTCTTCAATTCCACCCGTGGGGGTAAACGTTAATATTATACAAAATTATTGTCTGTCTGTTTTTAATTTAATATTGTTCTTTATCTGTATGCTGCTGCTGGAGTATGTGAATTTCCCCTTGGGATTAATAAAGTATCTATCTATCTATCTATCTATCTATCTATCTATCTATCTATCTATCTATCTATCTATCTATCTATCTATCTATCTATCTATCTAAAGAGACCAGGTAGACAGAGTTTCAAGATCCATACACTTGGTATCAGAGCAGCAGTATGGTTTTAGTGTTACTTTATTTTTTACTTCAAGTCAACTGCCTTTGTTTATCTTTGTTTTTGCCAATTCCCTAAAGTAGATATTGCAAGGAAAGCTGCATCTGTCTGTCTAATGTATAATATTTGCATATTCTTTTTTTTTTTTCTTTTACAAATTTGAGCATATGCTTGTAATTTAATTATGCTTTAGGACAATAAAAAGGAGTGGTTAGGGTTGAACCCCATGGCATATTGTTTTTCTACAAAGAGTTTGTATGTTCTTCTTATGCATGTATGAGTTTTAATATTGTTACTCCTAATTCCCCAAAAGACATGCAAGATAAACAAGTGAATTAGTGTGGAAAGGCACCATTACGTTTTCTGTACTAGACTGGTGTCCTAATAAGCTTTGTTTTCTGCCTTGTACCGTGTGCCTAGTGCTGCTTCAATAGGCTCTGGCCACCCATGACTGTAAATTAGAATAGGGTGGCTTTTAGAATGAATTTATGAGAAAATCAAAAGAATGTACTGACAATATGTAAGGGGAGCTTTGAATTAAAAAAAAAAGAAAATATTAAATGAAATGAACATTAATTTCCTTGACCATAAATGTATCTATTTTATAAGCACACCTGTTTCCATACATGGTCACAAGATCCCTTTGTGTTTAAAGGTGTCACCTTACACCATCAATGATTTGGTTTGACGTCCTATTTAGGTCACTGTCTGTGTTAAGTTTACACATTCTCATTATGTTTTCATGTGTTGTCTCCAAGTTGTTGGGCTTTCTCTTATATTGCCAAAATGTGTGTTAGATTGATTAGTCCTGCAATGAACTGGCAGGGTTTATTCACTACTTGCAGTTAATGTTGTTGAGATACAATAAGGTTCCTCAGAACTATGCAGTAAAATAAGTAAGCTTGGAAAATAAATGGGTAGATGAAATTAACTTTTGTAAAAGATATTTAAGTTGCAGTCACTTAGGAGTGCATGTACAGGTTTTATCAGTTTATTGGCACCCTTGCATTTTGGGTTTATCAAGTACTTTATGTGGTACACAATTCCTAAAGTGCTTTGAACGGACATAAGCCATGTCCAGTAATCACAAGTTGTGTCACTCAGAAACTTTTTTATGAAATTTTTATAGCATGTTTCAAGGACCTAATAAATATATGTTTAATGAAGAGAGACCAAATGGTCTACAAGGTTCCTTGATTTTGGTACTGCTAAGTATTTTGCTAGTACTTTTTTAAAGTAAAAGTCTTATATTTTACACTTTTTTCTGTGGTTGTTTACAGATTGTCACCTGTAGTAAGTCATTACCGGCTCTTCCAATAAGTTTTTTTCAGATAATATCCCAGAGATCCTCTTTAAGGTTTCATAACAACAGAGTTAGTTAAGATGGGATGACCTTTTAAGTTAACATACAGTATACAGATTATTAGATTTATGTTGCTACATTGAATGGGTAATTTTCCTTAACAACTTCATTTTAGTGAGTAGAATTATGTGAATGATGTGTGGTGATGAATTAAATGGACTTGGAGAAGATTGTAATGGCCATGACTAAATAAAAATAATAATAATAATATTGCTGACAGCTCCCTGTTGTGACTGACAGGCACCGCACATGCAATATATCACTTATAATTCACAATTAAAATTTAAGAAATTAATTCATCACAATGTAAAGAAATATTTTGGCACCACTGAAGAATCATATGTAGATGCAATTGTACTTAGTGTACTTAAGTGATGCTGATGAACAGACCAGTATTCAAAATAGAACTGTTACAGAACATTATGGTTGCAGATTAATATAATGGAAACAGGAAGTGGTGGAATCTTGAGGGAACTGGAAGTGATGTCATTATCAGTCGGAGTCTTGAAAAGTGGAAGTGATGTCTATAAGAAGCGGGCTCTGATTAATGTCTACACAGGGAGAAAAAGAGAGTAAAACTGGACAGTGCTAACACCTTGATCTGCTAAAAAAACACTTAATTTTAAACCTTTAAACTGTCTCCCATGCTCATGTGTGTGACAATTGTAAAAGTTGATAAAGACAAAAGAAAAAGAGTTGGGGCGACACTGTATAT